>NC_090177.1:17939214-18239214 GCF_024679245.1 Pseudorasbora parva
CTATTTTGAGACAACTGAAAACAACTGCGCCATTGATCAACAAAAGCCTGGTCTAAAGTCAATAGCACAGTATTTTTTGTGTTATATAAAGGGCGCGTTAGTAATATGCATCTATAGGCGGGTGCACACCACGCATACTCTCTTCTTATTACACACAGGGATGCACAGCAGCACACAAACATTTTGAAATATTTAAAATAAAAGTATTCTCTTCTAGTAGCATCGTAAATCGTCATGTCTGCCATGGTGCATGCACAACTGGCTTTAAAGGGAATGGGAGATGAAACTCTGGTTTATTGCCTGTTACACCCAAAACACACACATGACTCATTAAGAGACTAGATACAACCCTTTTGGACCATGCACCTGGAGCGCTGACCATTTTTAATTATTTTTTCGTTAAACTAGCAAAAGTTGATTCGCACCCCTAAAATGCCCTAAGTGTTCCTGCGCCATGCGCTTCAGACCATGTGCTCATATTTTTAAAATAAGGCCTTTTGACTTAGTCTTTTCAAGTACATTTCTTTTGTTTTATGTATGAAATGTCTGTAAGGCTAACTTCTATTGTTTTTGAATAGTATGAAGTATGAAATGACTTCTTTGTAAAAAGTGTTGGGGTAACGCATTACAAGTAACTCAAAACATTATCAGATTACTTTTTCAAATAATTAGTAAAGTAATGCATTACTTTTAATTTGTAATAAAATATCTTAAAAAAGAGTTACTTTTTTAAATAAGTAACACAAGTTCAGCTCTCAGTCCCCATGTTAAGAGAAATCAGGAGTAAGTTTAAAGGCAGTATGTGTAAACAGGATGGTTATTGTATTTGTGGACTAAATGTGAGCATGCAATTTCTAATCTCACTTTCACAGAAAAGATCAGTATTCCTCAAAATGAATAAAATCAGTGAAATGTGAAATCAGAATACTACGCAAACCTCCAAATATTTTTCTCACTTTATTGACTAGTTTACTTGCTGCTGACCTTGAAAGATTCAGTTAAACCATAAGCAAAATGACTTTAGATTTGTGTTTTTATTGGTGAAGTAAGTGTTTACTTTCTTCTCCTGCATCCTATTATTCTGCGGTCCAGAATGGCTGCACAGCTGAATGGTTTATTCTGGCTATGTCTTCTACTGTCCACACGTTTTATTCAGCCTTATGATTTCAATTTTTGTGTGAAATGGCCTTAACCTTTGCCCAAAAATAAAACTTTTTTTTGTTATTAAAAAAGCAAGCCCAGCCCAGGAGAGAAAATGTAACACAAAAGTAATGTAACACATTACTTTTCTTAAAAAGTAACCAAGTAATGCAATTAGTTACTTTTTAAGGGAGTAATTCAATTTTGTAATGCGTTCATTTTTAAAGAAACTTTCCCTAACACTTTTAATAAAACTAAAGTAATTATACAATATAATATGGTAATTTCAACAAAAAAAACTCAACCCTTAACCCTATTCCTTTAATACAATTTTAATTTACGGTAAAATTACAGGGTCCCCGCGGAGTCTTAAAAAGTCTTAAAAAGTATTAAATTTCAGAATCAAATATAAGGCCTTAAAAAGTCTTAAATTCGCGGAAGCACTGCGTTCTAGGTCTTAATTAATGTTAAACAGGTCTTAATTTTCCTACGTTCATGTAACGCTACCTTATTGAAATGCTCTCGCCTCCCGCAGCACGCGCGCACGTGTGTGTGTGTGTGTGTGTGTTTGTTCTGTGGTGTTTGTAGTTCTTTCTTTCGCTAGACCAACTATTGTTCGCTCTATTACAACTACAAATTAGGCAAGCATGCCACGTGTATTGCAGCCAATCAGCTTTCGTGTTATTGGTACAAGCCTCTTTCTGATCGTACCTCACAGACGCATAAAACGGATTTTATTCTTCAGCTGAGTCTGACGGTTCTTGCAGTTCCGCGATCGTGAACGCGAAGGCGAATCTTTCTCACCATCTTGCGTAATGACCAAATAAAAGTATAATATACCCGATTGCTCTAAATAGAGTTAATAACAGTGATGCAAACGCCGAACTCGATGTCAGACTGTAACGTTATGTGTTTGCTGCTGTCAGCGCTCGCGCGAGTGTATTGAATGTGTTATTTTTAGGCTCATTAGCCTAACGTTACTCTTGAACGATCAAATATACACATTATGCATATGTCTATATCCTGATTTGAGTTAAAAAGTTTGGGAACTGTCAGTAAGTACTGGATCTGGGCATTAAAGCTCTCAAAGTGAAAGCAAACTAATATAGCTTAACAACAACACAAACGGGGGAAACAGCACTTACACTTAAAGGAACACTCCAACTGTTTTAGAAATCGGGCTTATTCTACTTTGCTACATTTAGATATGTGGGGAAATGCATTTTAAGCTAAGCTAGCGGCGACCCTGCCAAACTAAAACAATGCATGCACTGAGCCAAATGCATTTGCCCACATATCTAAATGGGGTTTATCCAAAAGAAGTTGAATAAGCCCTATTTCTAAAAACAGTGGAGTGTTCCTCTTTGTATGCATCTTTATGTTGTATTTATTTTTCCTATTGTCATTTGTTTATAAGTATATTTTATTACTGACCGATTACTTGATTACGTAATTACTTAATAACGTTTTACTTATATTAAGCAATTGCTTATTGCTCTGGTTGGTCACATTTCCCACCCCAAGCGATCGTGTTATTAGAGATAGATAGTGCACTACTGGAACAGCCTTTGTTTTTCTAATATGCCTACCAAACAAGATTCATGCATTTTGTTAGTTTTATTGCCATGTGTGATCATTGTGCATCTAACATAATAATATGGTTAATGTTGCATCCTAATTATGAAAAAATAAAAAATGTATGAAAGTGACCACCACAAAAAAAACAAAATATATATATATATATATAGTATATATATATATATATATATATATATATATATATATATATATATATATATATATATATATAGTATATATATTAGGGCTGGGTATCGATTCAGATGTTCAGATTCGATTCGATTTTGATTCACAAGTCCTCAAATCGATTCAATTTCGATTCTCAATTCGATTTTCGATTCAACTCAAATGAATATAGATTTAAATACTGTAGGTATTTATAAAAAAGAACAGTGAACATAAATGTGTAATTAAAAAGAAATGAAGAGCCACAATCATGTATGTTAAACTTTTTATTTTAGGTACACCTGAGTACATTAAAACAGAACGCATCTCTATATTTCAAATCCATACAATTGTTAAATACAATTTTGATGCAACTTTATTTTAAAAAAAAATTATCTGAAGTATTTTATGGATGTTTTGATATATTTATTCTAAAACATAAAAAGCTAGGATATTGGATGTTTTTTTATAGCAATTTTCAGTACACGACAAGCTTTTCTTGCAATTTTGCTGCTCATGTGTGCAAATTTACTTTTCATACATGAGAAATGCGTTCATAATTTTTTTAGTCTATGGGTGAGTAGTTGTCGTGGTAACAGACAACAATACCTTAACTGACTTAAGTTGACTGTGGACTAACTATTATTAGAGGAAATCTGTTTATAATATAAGCTATTAGGGTTTGAATCATTATAATTTGAATATGTCTATAATGGCTAACTTACATGCTTAAGTGACTGCTCAAGTTCGATCCTAATGCAAGGCAAGCATTCGCGTGTATGTAATTATTTTTAGCAGTTGTGTGCTCGGCTGTGTGTGTGTTGTCACATCAAATGGTTCCGCATATTTTTAGTATTACTACAGTATTTCACCTCAGCATTATAAAAGGCGACAATGCACCGGAAGCTGCCATTTAAACACTGAATGGATAAATGATGTGCGCCTCTTGCTCCTTTGTAAGATCACGCAAGGCAAATGGGTGACATCTAGTGGAGAAGACTAGTAATTAGATTTACGTTAAGCTTATGTTCAATGTTAGCGGAAATAAATATTTTAAAAAATCGATTCATGGCCTCTGAGAATTGATTCTGAATCAACCAGATTTTAAAAACCGATTAATCGCAAAATCGATTTTTTTTTTGCCCAGCCCTAATATATATATATATATATATATATATATATATATGCTAATCCTGGTGGGATTGAGCTATGAATAATAAGTTCACTAATACTTTGTTCAATTTAAAATAAATTAAATAATATAAGTTTAGGTAATTGAGTGATTCTGGATTTCTTATGCATGTTTTTTTTTATTGCGCAATATAGGTCTTAAATTTTATTCATAATGGTCTTAAAAAGGTCTTAAAAAGTCTTAAATTTGACTTGGTAAAACCTGCAGATACCCTGAATTAAAATACTTTAAAAACGGAGGAAAAACAAACAGGATGACTTATGTCTCCTAAACAATGTAAAATGATCTGTGTGCCTTATCACTGGTAATAGTGAACTTTAAAAAAAGCTAGGAAAGTGAAGAAGATGAGCGGTTCTAGTAAAAACATCAGCGATAAAGGGAGGTGCTGATTTTAGGGGGCTTAACTTGAAGTAGGGGGAAGGTTTGAAGTACTGCAGGGCGCAGTTAGACACACTTGATATAAACTACTGTAAAGTGAAGTATACTAACCGGTTTTAGGATTGGGGTGTGTGGAGGGATTGAGGGATGAGTGTGGTGTGGTCAGTTATCTTCTCATTGGCCCAGGTTGGGAGTAGTTGCATTAGACCCATAAAACACAGAGGCATAGAGCAGAAAATTGAGAGCATGATGGCAGTGTCGTGCCTTAGCCTAGGAGGAAGATGAAGCCTCAGCCTAGAGGGAGAGAGTAATATGGACTTTCACCAATGCATCCTGGGAGATGTGGTTTTCTCTCAGTTGGCGCCATGGATCTTATACTGGTTCAGCCACAAAGGAATCGTGGACTTGTTTACAGTAAAAATAGTTTGTATCTGGAAACACAATAGTTTAGTCTTGGCCACGGGGAATCAGTCACTGAGTGGGAAATTTGGACTGGATAGAGCTTGCACTGGGACTATAGATTCACACTTTTATGAAGCAAATCTACTAGCCCTGCTCTATTTCTCTCTTTTTCTCAGTTATACACAGCATGCCCACTCACCAGCCTCATGCCAATAGCCAACCACTTTTCCATACTATATCTCCATAACACAGAGATATGTTGTGTTGTGATGTGTTTTTCCTGTCTTAATTGGTAGTTCTCAAAAAGCAAGACATATTTTTTTTTGGTACAATAAAACCTAAATATTGGCATTGGTACTCTGCAGTTTAAAATTTGCAGTGTGAGAAATGAGTTCTAACTTTCAAGGATATTTGTGCATTACTCTTAAAACACTCAAGCTAATGGTAAAATTGCTTTCATTCTGAACCCTACACTTGAGACGTGTGTGGAGCATGCATTATTATGTTTATCTATTATAATTTCTGTGTATACTCTTTTGTTTTGCAGTTTTGTAATTTTAAAACGTCTGCACCAAAAAACCTATTGAGAGTCATTGTTTTCTACTGCCTACATTCGCATAGCATCTTAACCTAAGTTGGAACCTCATTACTGACTCATTTAAGATGCTCTTTTTAGGCATCACAAGAGACTCGGCTGCCTCCAGAATCATGTAATGTCAGCTTATGTACTGAATTAGATGGAAACTACTTCTTGACCATAATTTAAACACATTCTATATAAGTATGCTGCTGTGTATGATATGTACTGATTTATTAGAATTGTCATGTGGCCTCATTGGATAGCGGGTGCACACTTCAAAATCTCTGTCAGGAGTGGAAGGTTATACTAGTATTTTTGTTTTAAGAATACTGTTTTTCAAATATCTATAAGCCAGAAAAGAGCATATTTGCACTTCTAGTTCTATTGTATTGAAGTCAATGGTTTTTTTTTTGAATGGGTTTTTGCTTAGATTTGGTCTGTTTTTACACAAGCTTTGGATATTTTCATATTTTTTTTCTCTGTAACATAAAATGCATCAGTAATACCCCATTAGTGTTTTAAGCTTTTATATATCTTGAAAACATTGTAACAAGTGGCTAAATGGGACTACAGAGGACATTTTCCCAGCTAATGGAAGCTTAGTGGTGGGGAAGTCATGTGAAGACATTGTGTAGTTTGTTTATTGGCTAATTTTAGCTTTTGACTGTCGATTGCAAAATTCATAAGTTCTGTTCATTTATGAAAATTATCGTGATGAACAAACTGTGTAAGAGTTTACTTTTGTTTTTTGTAGATCTTATTCTATTCTGCATTTTTTTTCAAGGGAACAAAGGTGATGTTAACTTCTGTTTTGGCCAACAAAAATATGTAATTCCTGTGCACTTTATAAAGTAGTAAAGTATATTTGAATGCAGGAATGCACCATGATTTCATTCGAGTTGACAGCATGATGCTTTTATCTTAACATTGAAAATCATTTTTAAAAGATTTCAGGCAAAGAGGTCTAACATTTTTAATTAGATAACAATTTTTATTTATTCATTTTCAGTAGTTAATGAAATAAAAGAATATTTACATTTCAGTCTATCAGTCAATCTTTTAGATTATTGAACTTTTTCACTTATGATGCCTTAAAATTCTCAGAAGGTTTTGGAACTAAAGTAAGTAGATGTGTGCTCAGGTGTGTCAGTGATGTCTGGCCTGCCCACCTCCTCCCCCTCTATCAGAAATGAAGACATTGTGCCTGATGGAATATCAGCAGGAGATCTTGGCTGCGAGCTGAATTAGGATGGAGGGAGGCTCTCTCTCTCTCTCTCTCTCTCTCTCTCTCTCTCTCTCTCTCTCTCTCTCTCTCTCTCTCTCTCTCTCTCTCTCTCTCTCTCTCTCTCTCTCTCTCTCTCTCTCTCTCTCTCTCTCTCTCTCTCTGTGTAGCTGTGGGGTTATTTGTTGAGCTTACAGTCTAAGGTGTCAGACAGTGTTGAGTGAGTTCTCCGGCCCTGTGTTCTTCCCTTCTCTCTCTCTCTCTCTCTCTCTCTCTCTCTCTCTCTCAAAGGCCACTTAACTGGCTGGGAGCTGGAGCGTGACCCCTCAACCAAGCAGCATGCTAAAAGCCAAGACCTGTAATGATGTGCCTTCCTCCGCTCCAGCAGATCCAGTGGATAGGGGTTGACCTCTACAGTCCGACCCGTCCCTCACACACCTACGTTCTGTCTTCCTTGTCTCTTGACACCCCTCTGGTCTCTCTCATAGGAATGCTGCTGTGTCCTTTATGTATTCACTGTCACCCATATCAGCACTCCTCCTGCCACACACTCACAAACATGCATGCTCTCCCTCTCTTTTTCTCCCCGTTTTTTGCCGAGCTCTCCGCCACCAGTGTGTTCACTTCTTCAGTCTTGAGTGGCAAGGTGACATTGCATGTCATATCAGCATTCCATGGCAGTCCCCTTTTCTCTTGAGAGTAATTATTTCTTTCGGAGTGAAAGGTTCAATTTGCTATAAAAGAACAAGAGCCGCAGGTACAGAGAGAGAGGGAGGTGGAGGACGAGCCATATCTTGGCTCTTTGGTGTGTTCTGGACAGGCTGTTCTCATTGGGGAGTTGAGAGGGAGTTTAGGGTTTGGGCGGGCAGCAGCGCTCGCTGACGTCAGAAGAGTTTCAGGCCAATGGCTCTTGTGCCAGCCCACATTACATCAGCGCTCAGTGACACTGGGCTGTGGCAGGGACCGTGAGGAGAATGTGAGTCCAGAGCGAGGTTTTTTTTTTTCTCATCTTGTCAGAAGTAGCCAAATGACCCATTATCCCACTTTGTGAGAGGTGAATGGTGGAGTCGATGTGTTCTCACCCCTCGGAGAAACAAATGCTCTCGTGGACTGGATTCACAGAGAGTGATCATTCGCTAATTATCTTGTCAAACTGTCACCACCACAAGACTGAAACGGTACTTATAATTCCAAGTAATATCACACACAGAGGTCTGTCTGCACATGTTTCTGTACTGGGAGAACCGTGTGAGTGCGTGCGTGCGTGCGTGTGCGCTTAAATAGTCTTTCACATTTGACAAGCACTGACAAGCAACTATATATATATATATATATATATATATATATATATATATATATATATATATATATATATATATATATATATATTGTTGCTTGTCAGTCTGATAAGTCTCGATTTCTGTTGAGACATTCAGATGGTAGAGTCAGAATTTGGCGTAAACAGAATGAGAACATGGATCCATCATGCATTGTTACCACTGTGCAGGCTGGTGGTGGTGGTGTAATGGTGTGGGGGATGTTTTCTTGGCACACTTTAAGCCTCTTAGTGCCAATTGGGCATTGTTTAAATGCCACGGCCTACCTGAGCATTGTTTCTGACCATGTCCATCCCTTTATGACCACCATGTACCCATCCTCTAATGGCTACTTCCAGCAGGATAATGCACCATGTCACAAAGCTCGAATCATTTCAAATTGGTTTCTTGAACATGAAAATGAGTTCACGGCACTAAAATGGCCCCCACAGTCACCAGATCTCAACCCTGTAGAGCATCTTTGTGATGTGGTGGAACGGAGCTTTGTGCACTGGAAATCTCCATATATACAGTTGATGGATACTTATTATAATTTTATAAAATATATATATATATATATATATATATATATATATATATATATATATATATATATATATATATATATATATATATATATAATAAGTATTTTATATATATTTTTTAAATATAATTATTGCTTGATCAATTGTAAAAAATTACGAGACAGCGACCTTTTATAAAATGCACACTGCAATAAAAACTTTTGCAAAATACTTTATTAGTTATGACTTTTTGTCATTCTTAAAATTGTTGATTAAGTTTTTGACATCCTCATTTGCATGCAAAATTTAAACAAGCTTGCACAGACCCAAGCAAATCCTTCCGCTATGGGTTGGGCAAAAGACATGATAGGCACTTAGTCTGTTAGTTCTTCTGAGTGAACCCGTGGACATTTTGATAGTGTGAACATAACATAAATGCTACATAATGAGGTATTTTATTTAGACAAGCTTAATCAATGTTATCAAATGTTCAAATGTCTTTGGTGAGCACACCAAGATTACTCAGTGTGCTCCAGGCTTTATAAATTCTCCCAGAATCCCTTCCAGTAAATTTCCACTTGCTTTCTACCTGGAGATTTGTGTATGTGTATGTGTGTCTGTGTGTGTGTGTGTGTGTTTTCTCATGGGTGGGATTAGGCGTTCTCTCCAGACTGGCAGAGGTGCATATTTAAAGCAGCAGGCTTGTCATGGTGACTTTTTTTAAGTTGAAGCTTTAGCATTTGAAGTCTGTGTATGATTCGGAGGATACTGTGTGTGTGTGTGTGTGTGTGTGTATTTGGGATTTTGAATATTTTGTGAGTGTTTGTGTGTATTGGGTGTTTTGGTATTCTGTTTGTTGGCAGGGTGGGTCTGGGGTCAGGTTTTGCCTACCAAATGTTGCCACATAATGTTGCCCTTCAGGAAAAACTGTGTAATGCATTATTTAAATGTCTTAATGAAACTCTAAAAATGGCAAAAGGTTTCTTTAAGGAAATATTCAGGATTAGATACAGAACATATCATTAGTCAATAGAAATAAATTAATTGTTGAATGGGTTGAATTTGTTTTACAAGCAGTGATTTGATTGCTGGAGCAAAAGTGTTGCAAAACGGATTAATTTAAAGATGCATCTTCTCCGAGAAAGTTTCAGCACTTTAAGCACAACACTTTGTCAGCACACTAAAACCCTCTCAGGAAAGTTGCATCTCCTAATTCATCTGCTTCAAAGCACTTCCACACACAAAAAAATAATAAATAATGTGTCAACACCAGTAATCGTGGGCTATCTTGTCCATCGCTAATAATTAAAGCAATCTGTATAATCTTTGCAGTTTGATACAACTTTCTCTATTTTAGAGATGTCTGAGTGTTTCTCTCTGCATATCCAGAATTACAGTTCTTCTCAGTTTAGGTCCATTTCTCAGATCACTGAGGACAAGAACTACTTGTTCAACCTCCACACCATCAAATCACTTTAACATATCATAAAAGCAATTTCTAATTGTATTGAACAAATTGAAAATGCTTCGGTACAGTCATGCAATTGATTATATACAAGCATAAAACTGTCTGCTGTTTCCATCGGTTTCTGTGCATTTCTATTAGACCTGTGTGTGTGTGTTGGTGTGTGTGTGCGTGCGTGCGTGCGTGCGTGCGCGTGTGTGTACGTGCATGCATGAATATGTCCAATTGATGAATTGTGAAGGAGACTTTAAAGTTTCTGTAATGAAGGGAAATGTAAAGAGCTAGATCAGCCAATAATCAACTAGTTCTCTAAAATAGCTCAAACCTTAATTTGGCAAGCATATATTGAAAGACAACAACACAGTACCAGTTTTTTATAATGAAAGAAAAACTAGAAAAAAACATGAGAAGTAAGAATGGTGGAATAGTACAGACACCAAGGAGTGGGAGAGGTAGAAGAGGCCAAGATTGTAGACATGTTTCTGAAGATATAAGGGCCACTATCGTGGACCATGTTCTCAGCCATGACCTTATGGCCGAGACGTGTCAAAAGGTACAGATGAATGTTGGAAGATCAACCATGTCCTCAATCATTCAAACGTTTGTAGAACAGAAGAGGTGTGTAATCAGAAAATGTTCACTAAACTGTAATAAAGTATCCTCTACTTCTGTTTTACATTGTACAGTTGGCATCCTTCTGTCTCTAGAGACAATGGAGTCTGCACCTGAGTATTTAGTTAGTTGTGGAGCAGCAGCGCCGGCTGTGGCTGAATAAGCCGATGCGTGAGCTGCAGCTCCTGCCGCACTTGCTGCAAGTGTAGTCCGTGGTGGGTACTATGGGGGGAGCAGTGGTAGGCTTGGTTCTTTGCTGTTTGCGGCTCTTCCTTTCCTTGCGCTGGATCTCTCTCTTCTCCTCAGCCTGCTTGACGCCAGTTATAACATTTGCACGCCAGCTAGAGCGGTCAGAAGTTGCTGTTTCGAGATCTGCTGGGTTGATGTTGCATGACTTCAGATCCCTCTTACAGACATCCTTGTAGCGCAGAGCGGGTCGACCGGTTGGCCGTGTACCGGTGGCATATACTGTACAGTAAATATTGGACAGTAAATATACTTTATAGAGACATATTGTAACACACACACACACACACACACACACACACACTCAGGTACATATATACAGTAGGCTTATGTGTGTACATATACAGAGATAGAGCCTTTTTCTTTATATCATAATGATATTGTACTGTAATTTGTTGACAGACCAACAGTAGATGTGTAACTGTGAATCCTGTCCAGTCTCTTGAAATCAATATCCCACGTTGTAGCCTAATGTGTAAGTTCGTAATGTTGAAATTTAAAATATATAGGCCATACAGATGAAATACAGTCTTGTGAATTTTCAATCACTGTTATCAAAATCGTAGCCATAGATTCCATCTGAAAATACTGTTAGATTGACAACATGACTAAATATTTTGACTATCTTGTTTGTGAACAATGACACAAGGACTTTGAGTCTTTTTGTTGGCACTGGTAAATACTTTTGAGAGATGAACTAAGGCTTTTGAGCAAGTTACATGCTTTTGCAGGTGATCTATTGTGTGGTATTGTTTGTACGAATTGTATTGATAAATGCACTTACTGGTTCGCAAATCTTAAGAATGTTTAAAAAAATGTTACAACACGACAAACAGCATTCCGTTAATATGAGAAAAACATTTTGCATACTTCATCCCAGATGGATGGATGGACTGATGGAGGGTTAGTTAGTGGTACTTGTTCGATAAATGGAAGGAATATATATGGCGGCAGTGATCCAGACTACCTTTGCTTACTAGGCATTAGAGATGATGCATGTGTTCACTTCATAAAGTGCTGCTTGTTACTGGCCATTTAAATTGCAAATCCTATGTTGGTCACTGAACTATAATCTCCTGACTCTATGAACAATTACCTCCCCTCCCTCCATCTGATAAATAAGTGCCTCCTCATAATAAGCCCCTACTATAGGGAGCTAATGGCTCCCTCTTGCTCTTTTAATTTCATTCATACCTTTACATGAGAAATTAATTATTAATCATCAGTAAACAACAGTTTAAGATGCTGGCCGCACCATTGTCAGCTAATTGGCTCATTAAGAGTAACATTAGGAGGGAGAGAGGCTGCCGACAGGCCCTGCAGGACCCAGTCGATGCACCTCGTGCATGAAGCATTGATCTCCACCGAGCGTCGCCCAACCTGATTAAAGCTCAATAAAGCCTTTCGGCTGCTTTTTCGATGTACAGAACAGCGCCCGTCTGCCCCAGAGACTAACCTGAATTGGAGTCGCTCCACTTCTTTTCCACCATGGTTCCCCCCTCTCACCCTCTTAAGGTCCTGGGAACGGCTTTTCTGAATGCTCCGCTTTGGTTGCGAGGCTAAATGGGCCAGTGGAAAGATCAATATGGAATAGAAACTGTATAAGATACAAAGCATAAGCAAGGTTGAGGATGGTTGTCAGTTAGTATGGAAAGCATTCTGGTAATACAGAACGCAGAGTACTACTTCAGCACGCAGTGTCGGTTAACTCATGCTAGACGAGGACCATCCCCTCTGCTACTGGAGAGTGACAGAGCGCTTCAGAAATGCAGTCTGAAATATTCAAAAGAACCGACAGCAAGTTCAGAGTTAAAAAGCTTAGAACTTGGACAGTGAAGGGGAGCAAAGCACAAAGCTTTGTGAGTATGTGTGTGTACAGAATGAAAAGCTGCATTTTTTTGTTCTCACACTCACTGTTCTTTGCTTTTTTTTGTTGCCGCCTGTCTGTCAGAACCCCAATATCACACACACGATACCATTCAAAGATATTTCATACACCGCTCAGAAGTATTTCATATACCAAAGTCATACCATTGAATAATGACATATGCCAGTGTTTTTTTGTATTTTTTTATATAATATATTAGCTTTTATTTTTTAATTTTATATTTTTTATATTTAGTTTTAAAGTGGTGGTAAAACACGATTTCACTTTTCTAACTTTAGCTAGTGTGTAATATTGCTGTTTGAGCATAAACAACATCGGCAAAGTTAACAACGTTTAAAGTTTAAAGCAAAGGGAGATATTTGCTTTTAAGGGGGTCATATAATGGCACATGCACTTTTACAAGCTGAATGTATGGAAATGTATGTTGGCAGTGCCTGTACACAACCATCCTATAATGTTTAAAATCCATCAAGTGTTTTTTTTTCTCCTTATATGTTTTCTCCTGTCTCAAATCGAGCTGTTCGATCATGTGACGTCATACGATCGGACGCCCGTCCCACGACTGTTGATTGAGAGCAGCGTTTCACCTCAGACCCGCCCTGAGCGAGCTCAAGCTGTCGTCGTCATAGTCCGCCATTGTTGTACGCTGGAGCAGAATGGCATCTAAGCGATTGTGGTGTTCTGTTCTTGGGTGTAATAATGAACACAGCAGTCATTTTGATGTTCCTAAATCCGGACGCTGAAGACACAGTGGCTTTTTGTTTTCGTCGAACCGCGAAGCATTTCTCACCAGACTGCTTTATTACCGAGGGTCAGTATAAGGCATGTTTTGCTAAGAAGCTGCTCCTGAATAAAGATCTGTACAAGCTCTTCGTGTTCCTGCTGCCACTCCAGAAGAAGTGAGTGTAGTTTGAAATGCTTGCATGCTTCACGATGATCTGCAGCTAAAGTTTACATGGTAAGTTAAATTATGGCATGCTTTCTATGTATGAAGTTCTTAACATAATACATAATCCTACGTTTATAATGAACAACACATTATGGTTATTATGTTATTACAAACTGTGTACGCTGGTTTTAAAGTTACGTGGACGTGGTAACACTACACAGCTTAATTATTTCGATGGTTTATAACAGTGTCTGTTACTGTCAAAAAAATAAAATCATGTTGTAACAATTATTACAATGCATAGATAACGTTACGCATCACTGACAAACCAACATAACAGAAAAAAAAGTTTTTATTGGCATTAGGTGTAACATCAATCTGTCAATGAACTAACGTAAACATCAGTAAACACATAGCATTCGCGGTAACATTACCCTGCCAGTACATAAAGATAGATCAAAGTGACATTACGTTAACCAACCATTCAGAAACGTCATGTTTAGACTTAAATGTCGAATGTCGTTGGAGCTGTCATCTTGTCCCGGGTCCGACTCCGGTTCAGATGCAACCTAAGCAACTACTCCACATGTCAGCCCACAGAACAGAGGGGCAGGGTCATTTAGCTATTTAGCTACTACAGACTTTTCCTCCAGGGTTGCTGACATCAGCAGCCCCAATATTTACATAAACCCCTCCTCTGAGAATATTAAATAAGGGGGACAAGACCATTTTTTATTGCTGTGCAATAGTAGGCTGGAGTGCCGTTGGTCGTGAAATGCAGACGAAACGCTGTTATTTCCATCCGGATTGCAGATCTACTTTGTTCAGCCTTCTTAGGAACGGGGGAGTTAGGGGTCAACAGTTAAAATTTATTTTTAACTCTGTTCCTCATAATTATTACCCAAATCTCGCTCTGTGCTGCACATTTTACAGAGGAAAGCTCAAAATCATTGCAAGTTCAATGCAAGATACATTACACAATCACAAAAATGTTACATGTATCAGGAGAAGTGGATGATCTTAGGTTGTAAATCCAGCATCCCATCTCCGTCAGTGTTGAAATCATGTAATGGCGGCGTGGACGTAATGGGCTCAGCTAACCAATCTGAGCCCATTACGTATTTCTGAGGGACTGGCTTCATAGAACCCGGAAACCATCAGACCGTTTTTAAAGGAGGGACAGAGCAATGTAGAATAAAATATACTAAATATACGAATATAGGTAACTATACGAATATAAGTAAAATATACAAAAACATTTTTTTTTTTTTTTTTTTTTACGAAATATACGAAATATACGAATATAGGTAAAATATACAAAAAATTATGTTTTTTTTTTTTTTTAAACAAAGCATGAACACGTTACAGTGTACCCCGCAAACAAAATCAAGCCTTTGAAATAATGTGTTTTACCACCCCTTTAATTAAATTTTTACTCATTTTGTTATGTGCTTTTTTACGTGCATTTTTTGGTTATAAATATTTACTATATTTATACCGATATATACATATATTGATGAATGTAGATAGTGTTTTTTTGTGTGTGTGGTCCTGTATTCAATTGCTGTAGAGACGCATCAGCATAGACTTCCACTGTAATAAATCCCACCCATCCTCATACAAACACAAACAGACCCATAAAAAGCCTTTTCACACACTAGACAAACTCATTGAGGATCAATAAAGGTGGAGGCTTGGCTCTATGTGCTAAACACACAGTAAAGGAACCTTTTTGGCTCAGGAGAAATCTGATGTTATCCACGAGAATGTGGTGAGCTTTCCTGTGGGGATGGATGATTGTTATTCAGCTTGCTGAATTTCATTGAGAATTGCTGTTATGGTACTTTTTTATGTTTTGGGTTTTGTTGGATTTTGTGGATAGAGGTTGTCATTAACGGGCTTATCTCCATCCGTCCTCTCTCGTCCCGACCTGTTCCATCTTTTCTCATTTGCTTGCTCGGCTCGGCTCACCTCTAGCCTGTACCTCCTGATCTGATCGAGACCTGGAGCAGGTGCTGCCTGGAGATAGAGAAGACCGAGATCAGGCCTTACGGTCCAACAACTACAGCACTGATCATCTCTACATCTGCAGATGTATAGCACATACACACACACATCCACTCACAGAGCTCAGAAAGTGATATAAAGCTGATACGCACATAAAAGTGAGAAACACAGGGTGGAGTGTATCCTTTCAGCTTTCACCGTGTGAAAATACACACACACATAAGCATTCACACATAGTTCTCTCAGCATCTGCTGTGCTGTGATATTCAATCAAGGTCAGCAGGCCAGTAAGCTATGGTAGAGCTCCAAGGAAGTCTAAAAATTCTAAAGCAATTAACAGTATTATTATCATATGGAGAGCATGTTAGTTAAAATCACAGTCTGTTACTGAGTTAATAACTTCAAATATTGCCACCCTTGCTTTATAATTATTATTGTTTTCTATACTTGTTATAGTGTTATAGATAGACAGACAGACTGACTGACTGACTGACTGACTGACTGACTGACTGACTGACAGACAGACAGACAGACAGACAGACAGACAGACAGACAGACAGACTGACTGACTGACTGACTGACTGACTGACTGACTGACTGACTGACAGACAGACAGACAGACAGACAGACAGACAGACAGACTGACTGACTGACTGACTGACTGACTGACTGACAGACAGACTCACTGACTGACAGACTGACTGACTGACAGACAGACAGACAGACAGACAGACTGACTGACCGACTGACTGACTGACTGACTGACAGACAGACTGACTGACAGACGGACGGACGGACGGACGGACGGACAGACTGACTGACTGACTGACAGACCGATTGATTGAGTAATTGATTGATTTATTTTTTATATATATAAATAATGTACAGTTCTTCTAAAATGTTGATTAAAACAAAAAAATTTGGTTTGAGATTCTTTCATTTTCAATATATGCTTCCCGTGGCCACCAGTAGTTCTGAAAAAATGCAATCATTGTCATTGTACAAATAATTAAAATCAGGGATTAGCATTTGATATAAACACTGTAAACCCAAATAAGTTGTCAAAACCCTTATTACCAATTATTATATTTTTATTTATTTTGTAATAAAAATAATTGTAAGCATTTAATTGAGCTTAAAGCATTTGCGCTAATTCATACATTGAATTTAAAAATATCATTTAATTTTACATTTTTAGTAAACTTGACTAGCTTTATCTAGCTAATTTAAAAAATGCCACCTTGATAATTGGTCACACAATGCTTTGGTAGAATTAGCATAGCACTTGCTGAAGAAGGACAGCAATATTATACATTAAATATACCTGTTCTCAAACTAAGCTCTCCACTTGTCATGGTAACCCTACACATTTTTATGTTTTAAAACAGAAACTCTTCTAAACTTCAAAGCTAACTTCTAAGATAACACTAAATCTCCCACTTAATGTTAATCTTGCACACAAAAACAATTATATAACACATAATATAACAAAACATGCAGGGAAATAGAAATCCCAGCCAAGTTTTTGTTACATTTAAGTTGGAAAAAAATGCATCTTAAAGAAAAATAATGAAACAATTCAGATTACTTAAATATATCAGTTTTGAGAACTCAAAAGAAACAGATCCTACACTTTCAGAAAAAAAGGCTACATTTCTATCACTGGGGCGGTACCCTAAGGTAGGCTACAAAACCGAAAAGGCACTCCTAAAGTACTGATATGTACCTTTTAAGGTACTAATATCTACCATTTAGGGGTGTTCACTTTTGTACCTTAGGGTAATGCCCCAGTGACAGCACTGTACCTTTTTTTCTGAGAGTGTAAATACTAAAAAAGGCTCCTTTGTTTGAAATAATGTGTCTAATTTGAGTTGGCTCTACTCAAACCAATTAATTATTTTGAGCTATAGGGTTTACAATGTATTATTAATTAAATTAAATAATCAGCTTTCTGTTGTCAGTAGAATGTAGCAATGAATCTTGTGTGTGTATCTCCCTAGAGGTTTTCAAAGGGTTCAAAATTTGGCTTCAGTGTTTTTTTGTTTTTTTCCCCGAACATGCTTTTAGAAGTGTTAAGCATCATTGTCCTGCTGAAAGACCCATGACCTTTAAAGGAGACACTTTCTGATGAAGGCTTCAATATCACACTCCAAAAGGCTTTAGTAATCTGATTTCTTAATTCCATGCAAAGATTCAAGGGTTGTATAAGCTGTACACACACTCATTGACCCTGCAGGCACTTTCAAGATGTCACTTATTTTTCAAGCCGTTTTCTATTCGGTTCAATGTAGTTCTCATTCTTAAGTTTCCACTCCTCCGTCAGCCCCCTCGGCCCTCCACTCGTTCGTGGTGCAGGAGGATGGGGGGATTAACGGATCAGTTCCCAATTTCCCCTCAGCCTGCTCGGCCATAATCACATCATCTTACACCTGACAAGAGGGATAAATTCCATTAGCTTTTATTAGCAGTAATTATCCCCGGCTCTCGCCCCATGCTGTCCCCATCCCTTCACCCTCTTCCTCTCTCTTTCCCTTTTTTCATTTATTCCTTTTTGTGCTGCTCATTTCTCTCTCTCTCTCTTTTGTTCCCCTAGTCTATACTCGCCCACTGTGCCGCTCACCCTACTCTTCTGGTTGGCTTCACCATGGCTTTTAATTAACACCCTCAGTCACAGTCAAGCAGGCTGCTTCCTAGAGCCCTCTGCTCACAGGGCATCCCACACTAGTATCTTGCACACACATGCACACACACACACACACCGTGGGCGAAGGGATGAGACGGGTCACACATTAAATGAGGAGCCGCTGGCTTGTGAAGCCTGTTTCAGTAGGTGCTATCATGCGAGTCCTCTTCTTTTCCCTCTCGCTCTCTCTTCCCTGTTGGCTGTGTTTCAGTAGGAGTCAGCAGTGGCTTTATTGGTCGTTATGTATGGAGAGAGTGATCAGGGTTTGCAGGTGCTGAGAGCTGCTGCAGATGTGTGTGTGTGTGAGTGTGTGTGTCTCAGGGCTGATTCATGCTGTCGTCTTCGTGAACACATTTGATGTAATTACACAATTATTCCCACTTGCCCACCTGTGGTAGGTGAGCGGTGCGGCTCATACTTTGTTTCCCAACAAACACAATCATGCTATTTCAATGTTTACGATAATGTCTCGCCCTGCCTATTCCCTGATTTTTAATCATCTATGCTTGTTTCTTTTGCCCCATTCTTGTATGTTGTTGTTTTGCAGTTTAACTGGTTCTTTGTAGACCATGCATCGGTTTATATGAACACCAGACCAGCAGGTCATGACAGTATGATTTCTACACTATGATTATAGATAATTATTTAGATCACTTGAATCCGCACTAGTATTTTTAAGAATTGGAGTGATAGAAGCCAATTTTAATGAACAGTAGCAGTAAATAATAGGGTTTATTATATCTGTAATAATGGGAGAGATTAAATGAGTACATACATTTACATACATTTACAATATACACAATCAGGCATAATATTATGACCACTAACAGGTGAAGTGAATAACACTGATTATCTCTTCATCACGCATCATGTTAGTGGGTGGGATATATTAGGTAGCATTTGAACATTTTGTCCTCAAAGTCGAAGTGTTAGAAGCAGGAAAAGGGGTCAAGTGTAAGGATTTGAACAAGGTTGACAAGGGGAAAATTGTGATGTTTAGACGACTGGGTCAGAGCATCTCTAAAACTGCTGCTCTTGTGGGATGTTCCCGGTCTGCATTGGTGAACCGGCAACAGGGTCATGGGTGGCCAAGGTTCATTGATGCACATGGGGAGCGAAGGCTTGCCTGTGTGGTCCAATCAAACAGACTGAGACTGGCTACTGTAGCTACAAGAAGTTATTGCTGGTTCTGATAGGAAGGTGTCAGAATGCACAGTGCATCACAGTTTGTTGCGTATAGGGCTGCATAGTCGCAAACCAGTCAGGGTCCCATGCTGACCCCTGTCCACTGCCGAAAGTGCCAACAGTGGGCATGTGAGCATCAGAACTGGACCACGGAGCAATGGAAGAAGGTGGCCTGGTCAGATGAATCACGTTTTCTTTTACATCACGTGTGTGGCCGGGTGCGTGTGTTGCTTACCTGGGGAACACATGGCACCAGGATGCACTATTGGAATGAGGCAGTGGAGGCATTGTCATGCTTTGTGCAAAGATTTGCTGGGAAACCTTGGGTCCTGCCATCCATGTGGATGTTACTTTGACACATAACATCCTGGTGCCAGATACCACAGCACCTTCAGAGGTCAAGTGGAGTCCATGCCTCGACGGGGAAAGGCTGTTTTGGCAGCAAAAGGGCAACCAACACAATATTAGGAAGGTGGTCATAATGCTATGCCTGATCAGTGTATGTTTGTCTTTATGAATTGTATATTTTCATGTTTTGCCCTTGGATAATATTAGTCTCCAAATCTTGGTGAAACTGCACTTGTTATAGAAACATACATGTTCATGATTTGTCAGTAACATAATTTGCTAAATTCGCCAAAGCGAATTATAGCTTGTTAATTATTTTGACCTTGGCATTCTAATTAGTAGCTGAAAGCGAAATCAAGTATATCCAAATATTTAATAAACAAACAAGTAAAGGCCCGGGGTTTTTGCTGATAATCCAACTCTGCAGAGATCTGCTAAACTTATGTCTGATTCCTTTTCGTTAGATTTTTCCTGTTTTGTTTTGTATTGTTTAGTTTTTTTGTTTGTTTTGTTTTTTGTTTTGTTTTGTTTTTGTTTTGATGGGCACTGTCTGTGTTGTTGAATTTGCTATTCTTCTGGTCTTGCACTGAGTTTCATTTACATGCCGTCTTGATAACGTCTGCTCTCACGGTGCTCCCCTAGACCATCAACTGCCTACATAAATCTTGCACTTCAATTAGACTTTACAGAAATAAAGTGCATGAGATGGTCATTTCACTATGAATGGCGTTTTAGGCAGGTTTGTGCTTGGACATACTTAGCTATGTAATAGGCCCCCTGCGTAGCATTAGAAAGTGTAAAGAGGCTCCCAAAGGGTGAAGGAGGTGCTTTTTGGGCAGACACGGAGTTGGACGTGCACACATGCTACTCAGTGGCCCTTGAAGTCATTGTGACTGTCATGGCAGATATCTAAACAGTCTTGCTACGGTAATGAGCTGGGGGGGGGTGCACACGACGGGCCCCGAATGAGCTCAGCGGGGAAGCTGTACTCATCATACTGTCACTCAGAGTGTCTTAGTAATGGCAGCCTGAAACCAAAGGTCATCGTCATTCACTGCAGCCTATCTACTGATCATGTGCATGTGGCAGTGTGTGTTTGTGTATGTGTGTGTGTGTGTCAGTACAAAAGGACGGCTAATTAGATTCAGTGGTGGGTGGACGCTAATGACGGTGAAGCGCTCCATCCCGCTGGGACTGATATGGAACAGAGCATTACACTGATGGGAAAACTATCTCTCTCACTTGCTTTCCTTCCTCCACTCATACTCCCATCCGTAAACTCACACTCCTCCTCTTTTTAGTTCTCTGCCTGTGTTCAGGGACTCATTAGAAAACACCACAAAGTGATATCCACTTGACCTTGTTAATTAATCAGCTATGTCGTGTTGCTAGTATAAATCCAAGCTCTTCGTAGGACACATCCTGTTGCAGCCCTTCCAGGCTTCCGGATTGGCTCTGCGCTAATGTGGCTCCTCCTTCGCTGGCTAGATCTCCTGCAAATGGGACAAAATGGTAATTAGTCGGAAGCCAACAGTTGTTTAATTAATACATCAAGCGAGATGAGTTGCTTCATGCCAGAGATGTTATCGTAGTACATTCCGTTCTTTGATGCGGCTCTCGCCGTCTGATTCTGATGACCTGCTCTGTGGTCATTAGCAGAAACCCCTATCTCTGTGGATGCAGTCACTGCCAGGGTCATCTCGCCCCGTTCCCCCCACTAGACAGGCTGAGAGAGAAGCAGAAGCTCATCTCTGTCCAGAGGGCACTGCATGTAAATGGGCTGGAATGGCCATGCATACAGATGCCTTCCAGGCGGCGGCTCCCCGAGACATCGAAACAGCAAATTGGCACAGGATGGCTGTGGGTGATGTGTGTGTATTGCTCCATACAGCACATGGGACATTATTTACAGCCTCTGGAGCCCTTTGACTGCCAACATCAGGCCAGCTTAGAGAGGACGGATATGGAAACTGTTCTGCTAGCTGTGTTGATAACAAAACTTTGTTTCTGTATCTCTAGCTATATTCTCTCTTAAGCCCTATTCGGATGGTAATTGTTTCTCATGGGGTCGTAAGGTATTTTCATCATTTACAAGGGCTAGTGGGTAATTTTATTGCTGTCCGAATCCAGAATGTCAGTATTTTTCTTTCACCACCCGCGGAAAAATCCCCGGCCGAATTACTTACTGTTTTTAGACAAACACCAAGGTTGTGTGGTCGTTTAATTGCCGTCCGAATCAATATCTCTGAATTTACAGGTGGAATCCATTCAAAATCCACTCTTTATATCCTTTTTGACCACTGCGGAGCACCGTACCATTGCGCTTCCCTGCAATTTGGATGCAGTTTAAAGATCCAGCCTACACTTTTATTACTAAAATGCTGAAAAGTATTTACAAGAAAAATATTTCATCACCGCTCAAAAAAGAAAGAGAAGAAAAGCACATAAAGATTTGAAATGGGCTGTTATTATGACAGCAGTTATATACATTAAAATAACTTACACTTATTTCCACTTTTTTTTTTTTAGATAAAATAAAGACAAAAAAAAAACATTTTGACTATAATACATTTATATCTTCCTATTTTTAAACATTTAAAAAAATGTCCTATTATTAAATTAAATATCATTGTATTCATATTATACCAAACATATGACATTTTATTTACAGCAGACAAACATGTGACTGCTCCCGGGTTCGTAGGATCACAAAACTCGCTCCTCTGTGGAATAATGGCCATCCGAATGGCCAATACTCTTGCCAATATAGGCAATTATCAACAATTAACAATCTTCTTGTTTAGCTACAGTTATATCTGATGTTATAAATCTATAATACTTACTATGTTATCCTCTTAACCTCCGGCCTTATTTTTGTAGAATTTTCTGAAAACGACATACCCAAATAAAAGATCTGCAGCTCTTAAACCCTATGGTCTAAATTCATAAATCTGGTCTTATTTTAAACTACACACTTGAAATATTGTTACACAAGAGTCATAATAACCCAACATAGTAAAGGAACAAAGTAAAACAAGGGGAAATATGCAAAAAAAATATGAGATTTTAATATAAATGGCCTGAAAATAACCTAAATATAAAGCTGAATGTCTGATCATCCTTTGATTCGAATTTGAGGATGATTCTCTCAAAAGTGTAGATTCTGTAAGCTTTTATGTAAAAAAAAAAAAAAAAAAAAGCCTAGGCGTCCTTTCAAAAAGACTATTTATATCAGAATATTTGTAATTGTAAAGAGTTTTTTATTCAAATAAATCTGCAATAAACTGCTAATTATAATGCATTTACAGTCCCTAAAAAACTAAAGCAACTATTTACAGAATTTACAAGTGTAAAAAACTCATTTAGTTGATAAAAACAGTCTGTCATTGAGTCTGCATGTGCGTTATGTGCGCTAAAAATAGCAGCTCATGCTGGATACTATTGGATACTATGGAGACCTAGCCTGACATGGTCATACTCAATTCTAGTCAGAATATGAGTCTGAAACTGCTCCATTGGGCTGTGATTATGGGGCGTGTTTCAACCGAACCAGGAAAGACATCAATTGGATAGATCTACAACTAATCAGAGCAACAAAGCGACGCATTGTCAAATGTCAACAGAGCTCAACTGCGCTGTGTTGCCAAGTCCGCTTTTTTTTTTGTTCGCAGGTTGTTTTCTATGTCCGCTGATTGAAGCGACTATTATGTGATATATAGACCCATGAGTGCGAATTTTAGCAGGCAACCTTGCCAAAATAACACACATTTTACCCCCCAAACTTGGCAACCCTGTCTGCACGCGCGCTGAAATCAGGCTGGAATACACGATTTTTGCCGGTGTTGTAAAAAAATAAAATAATTTAATGATTCAGAGTACTTACCATACATGATCATCATTTCTGAAAGTAATTGTGAAGGCGAATGCATATACAAACAAGCTCTCCGTTTAGGATTCGAAAAATATATAATCCAAGCCCCTTTGATGACGTGCTTGATTACGTTACTGTTGATCATCTGTCCGTCATCGTCTAAAGCCCGCCCTGATGATTTCATTGGTCCGAACAGTTTCTGTCCGGGGATAATTACTCCTCTATGGAGCAAGGCCAGACCGAACTGCCCGACCTAAAAATTTTGTGGGCGGGGCTGAGTTCGGCTGGCATCCAGGCTAATGGAGACCGTAAGCACAAGGTATTCATCAATGCTTACAGCATATCTTACAAACACTTCGCAAATTAATGTCTTTTGATTCGTTACTACACCCATCAATCAAATATATGCTGGTTATGCATTGGCTAGGCATTGAGTTGCTTATCCAGCTAAAAGCATGGGCGCATTTGACTGACAGCTTTAGCAGCCAGTAACACGCTCCCTTCCGATCATGTGTCATCAGAAAGCCTGTGATTGAAGAGAGAGAGACCTGGGAGGGTTTAATATGACAGGAACAGTCCAACGTAATGGGGAGATCGTAAGAATAATGATTATAATCGCTATTTCATTGAAAATGGACATGATTTATTACTCCAACTCAAAACGCTCATGCAAACAACAGAGATATTTTGTTTTTTCCCCTTATTTTTCGTTGTTTTGGATTAAAAGTGGGATGCATTTTGAAGAGTGGACTCTTACACAGACATGTATGCTGTTGTTTTGTGGATTCGTCCGATCTGATCTGAACGTCAGGAGATGAAAGATGAGTACCGCTTATTATGCTAATGTTTAAATGGCTAGTGCTTTAGCATTTCATTTAACCCTTTCCTCTCATGTATATTTATTGCAAAAACAAGTTCAGAACATTAATCTTGAGTGTTTTAGCTTTAAAGTGATGCATAGTTTGTGATAGTTGATTGAATAGTTTGTATAAAACAAAAGTAATTAAAAGTAGAGACACGCCCAATTCCGTCAACCGCCCCGCCCACGATCAGGTGGGCGTTAACTGGTTCATCTAACTTGAAAATCTGTTCATGTGGTTTTGATTGCCTAAAAAAGTGTCCTTTTTTTGGGTAGTGAACAAATTTTTCTTTCCTTGACGTAAAGCATTTTAAAAGATAATTGCGACTTTTATCTCACAATTGCACATTTACATCTCAGTTACATCTCAAACATCACAATTGTACATTTGTGACTTTATATCACAAAATTCTAAGATTAAAAAGTGAGAATTGCGAGATAAATAGTTGCAATTATCTTTTAAATTCTTTTATTCACTGGTGGAAACAAGCTTCCGCATAATGTAGCCATTTTATGCATGGTATGCCTATAATTGCGTAATCTAATTGCATAATTTAGTAAATGTGTGAATATATAAATATTTCTCCAAATGTGCACTCTTTTGGACTAAAAGCCACATTGTTGTTTAGTGATGCACTGTGATCCCAAATAGCAGATGCTAATGAATGTATGAATATGTATGTGAAGACTTCCAATGCAGAAGCATCTTAAAGCCACCTCGGACAAAAATGAGATGATGATCCTGAGTGAACGCTCACCGCACATATATATACGTTCATCAAATAATTTCACTTCAAACCCACTAAATCCCAGCCTGAGCCCATTCAGAAGTACTGATTCTTAGGTAGAAACTTATACATAGGAGCCTGTCAAAAATGCTAATTTGAATGAAAAACGTCAGACGGACTTATAGTCTTCATATGTGTCTCATTATTCTATTCAAACTACCAGGTGATTTTGCCTTGAAATACAGACGCTAGAATCTTAAATCCTTGTAATGGTACGGAGTTTGTCAAGATTAAATCTATAGCCATTTTTGCATCCAAAGTAGTCTCAAAAGTTCTGTTCTCAAAAGGAAACTGATTTCTGCGATGTCATTACAAGATGTTCTTTTGAATTGCATAAGTTTCACCGTCACCTCGTGGACACACGTCTCCTTTAGACCATAGCTGTAAAACTCCCTCTTGTGGTCAAGATGAGCACTCTCTCTCTCTCTCTCACACACACACACACACACACGCACACTTTAATCTACAATAGCACTTGCTCCAACCTCCCTTTTCATTGGATATGAGTGTTTTTTGGATATATTTTTTGGATATGAGTGCATTAGTGTTTGTTTTGCCTTTACTTTTAGCAGACCATAAGCCATTGGTGGGGGCCAGCGATTTTTTGTGTGTGTGGGGGGGGTGTCGTCATTGTTTTGACAGATTTAGTTACAGAAGCACCGGGATCAATTATTCAGCAGAGCCATGCATGGTTGCAGGATTAATGGTGCGTGTGGCGTATAAATCAAGCAGCAGTCCTGAACCACTTCAGGAGAGAGGAAACAGGAATGACGCTTGTGGAAAAGGCATTAGCGTCCACATTCATTCTCCAAGCGAGCATTCCTAACCTTGAGACGGCACGAGAGCCAGCGACGGTTAGCTTTCTCTCAGTCACAAATAAAGCCTGCCGTTTTTCCGACGAAGCAAAGCTCTGATAACTAACACCTGTGCTCTGTCACATTAGATCATCTGGAGTGCGGGAAGCACACTGAAGGACAGAGGCGTCATATCACTCATGAGCAAGGATAAAACGGGTCGGCCCATATCTGTAATTGGGGAAAGTAAACTGTTGAGGGGATTGAGCTCCAGAGATACTGTATGTCACATAACTCACTCCCTCCACTCCACCTCTTCCTCTGCTTCCTGTCTCTCTAACACCCTCTTTCAATCACCCAACTTTGCTACTTTCTTTCTTATATCTTTTATCGATGTCTGAATGTCAGTGAATTTCAGTTGTCACTGTACTGATCGATGGAATACAAAGAAATATGCAACAGAGTCAAGGTGAAGTCTGCTGCATAACAAAATATAGCTCTGTGAAATGGACATTCATTTAAAGCTCTGAATAACCCTTAAAAAGCTTTTAACAAAATATATTTTTTTTTATTTACTTATAAAATAGTAAGTATAATGTATTTGTTAAAAAAAGATATCATATATATTTTTATTTTATTATATTTTCCAAAATTCTTGTTAAACCCCAGACCTGACTACATCTGGATGTTATATTTCCTTCTATTTCTTATGATTTCTTCTTTTTATTTTTTTTATGCATTTCAAATTCCTGTTCAAATCAGTGTCTTGTCCATAGGCCTGACTATATCTGGATGAAATGTGTTTTGGTTGTTTGTTTGTCTGTTTGTTTGTTTTAATTGTTCACATAACAAGGTTATAGGAGATATTTATGTTCAGTATACCTAAAGTATACCTAAAAAAATAAGTGTAGATGTTGGGTTTTTTCAGGGCTTTAAATAAATGTTGTCATGACAACTCTCTGAGTGTTCTACATGGTAATGGATATGGCAATGTTGGTATGTTTGGTCTTGGCAGAACAGATCTTCTACACTGCTTATATTGATGAAGTTCAGGACTTGCTACTGCCATTACATACACAACACACTGCTGTGAGCAAGTAAGACATGCTGCTGCTGTACAACATTGCATACATGAATTTCCTGCAGCACATAATGCAGGCGGAGCTGGGGAAGGTGGAGGGTTCCTGAAAGAACACTACAACCGCTACAGCAAATTAAATATGAAGTATTTGAAAGTTGAGCTGTGAGTTAATTGGCTACTGATACAGCAGGAACTAATCATTTGTGCCCTATGGATAATGATTTGATTACAAGCATGTTGAATTAAGAACCTATCAGCATGCACCTTTCATAACAGAACTTTGTATTTCTGGCTTAACTGACTTTCCAAAAAACCCAGTGAACCATAAAACATATTTTGTTTTATCTAAACTACAGAAGCTATGGACAGTTATCCGTGATCCAAATTTACCATTTTATTAGGATAAAGGTGAAAAATGTTATTCTTTAAATTAGAGAAAGATGCAGACTTAAGAACAGGCTGGATCATGTTGTGAGAAGAGGGTAGTCATGATAGTGAAGGGAGTAAGACAGAGAAAAAAGGCTGTATATTTAGGAGGACAGAGGGGGCTGCTGCCCAGGGCAGATAAACACAGTTTCTAACCACCAGTCTCTGTGAGAGAGGGAACAGGCTCTGGTCCAGAACAGATGCACCACCAAGCCAGCTTCAAAACATCTCGTAATAAGTCAGCCAGACATGGGCCTCTGAAATGAAGTGTCACTTCTCATTCTCCTTCCCTTCTGTCTTACACTTGCTCCTTTAGTTTTTGTCTCTCCTATGTCTCCCTCTCTCTTTCTCATAACACAGAATCTGTCCCCTTGTATCTGGGCTCCACTGTCCGTGTGTGTTCTTGTATATATTGCTTATGAAAACACAAATGTGTATGGCATGGGTATTACAACCTAAATGGGTACACCAAATGGCTTAAAAACATACTAAACAGTGATTTTTTTAGTTAAAATTGGCAAAATTTCCTTGTGATAAATAGAGTTAGTGAAAGGGTATAGAATATAGTTTGTATAGTATAAAATTCATTTAGTAAGGGAGAGTCCCCATAAACTGCCTGCATAATACTAACCACCGTGTTTTGTGGCCTTAACTATGTACTAACATTTACATTAATAATTTGATACAATGCACTTCTTGTGTACATACATGTTTAAACATTGTATACTTATATTTTTAAAAATATCTGCATGTAATTACATCTATAATTACACCGTTGACACTTCCCTTACACCTCACCTATATATATATATATATATATAAATATATATATAGTAGCATGGTGGAAAGGTTTTCAGTCAGGATCCAGATTGAAATAAATATCTATATTACAAAAAAAATCTTTAAATGTATAATTATTAAGAATATTTCCAGACATTTATTTAGATGCATAAATGTTGTTAACTTAAAGACTTAATTATCACATTATTGGATTTTATATAGCTGCCCTCTACAGCTTGTGGACCACAATTTTCAAATAATTGCACAGATTCTATTTAGATTGAGATCAGGCTCATTCACCTTTCTGTTCTTGAGCTGCTTCAGTGTTAATTTGGCTTGTGTTTTGGGAGAAAATTTGGCAAGGGGTTAGTTAGGCCTGTATCAGTCCTGCTAGTTAAGGTCGGACTGATCGCTCTGTCTGTCACTCTGTGAAAATATCAAGCTGTCCCAAACTGTTCCCAGCCATCTGGATCCTGACTGAAAACCTTTCCACCATGCTCCAAAATATAGTGTCCGCTCTCTGGACGGCATGAGCTCAGAATGGCTGATTAGTTGTGTTCAGGTGTGTATGTTGCATGCAGAGCACTGAAGTGGGGATGTCTGAAGTAACGAAAGGGAGACATATGTGGCCCCTTCACGCATTTGTCCGACCATAAACAAACCTGTCACAACTATAAAGCTTCTGATCAAATAAAGATGGCAAAGCATTGAATACTACTGGTAGATAAAATAAGAAAAATGCCAGCATATTCTAAAATGTGACTAACACACACTTATTGTGACCCGTTTAACAGATTAAATAAATCAAGGCACTCTAAACATAAAAAATTCATCATACCTTTAGTCTACTCAGAGCTGCATTCGTGGTTTGGGAATTTCATAGATCAATGTGTTAAATGTGCCATCATCAAATTATGACTTTGTAAAACAGACGGTCTTTTTATAAAATGTTTCTATAGTAGCCTAATATTAATGCTAGAAAGCCTATTCTATTTCACCATTAAAATTCATTTTCATATTCATCTTGACTTAGGAAGCAGGATAGTTCAGGTGAGTGGGCAATGCAGTGCCCTCCTCCATTTGCAGAGCAGGAAATGCGTTTTGGCGTGTACTGACCTCGCTTGACCCCTCTGCCCAAACCTCGCCAACCCATCACCTCTCCGCCACCTCCAGCCTGCGTTTGTGTGAGGAAGATTAAGCCACTCTGACGAAGCCGTGTTTACAAATATGCAGGCAGAGGAACAGGGCAAGCGACGCAGAGGAGGAATAGAATACAAATTGCTTTTTTTATCTCTCTCAGGGCCTGGGCTTGAGAAAATGTGTTTGCGATTGGTGTTCCTCTGCCTGTGAAGGATAAAGCCTCTGCTCTGTGTTTGGGTGCTGGTTAGAATTCATGCTCTCTCTCTTTCTCTCTCTCTCTCTCTCTCTCTCTCTCTCTCTCTCTCTCTCTCTCTCTCTCTCTCTCTCTCTCTCTCTCTCGATCGCCCTTCCTCTCTCTCTGTACCTCCTGTTCTCTTTCTCCCCTCCTTTTCTCCTCCTTCATCCCAGGGTCTGATTTTCTGGCTGTTTCGCTGGTAATCAAGTAGTCTCTCCGCTCTCCTCTGATGTCTCCCTGTCTCTGCCTCTCTCTCTTTTCTCTCTTTTTTGAAGAGACTCTTTATGATTAACAGTCTCTGTGAGCGACTGTCTGCTCGTGCGGGAGCCGGCAGAGATGAAGAGAGCATATACATCAAGCTGGGAGATCTATAACTGTGTGCTAATCACTGCTAACACAATTATGCAGAGCTACATATTCTCACTGGTTTATACAGTCACACTTCCATTTGTGTGTTTTATCAAAAGCAAATATTCTCCCATCATTTATTAACCCTCTTCTGGTTCCAAACCTGTACAGCTTTTTTTCTGCTCAAGACAAAAGAAAATATTGAATGTTGGTAACCAAACTGGTTTGAATATCATTGACTTGACAGTGGGGGAAAAAATACAGGTTTGATGACATTTTTGGTTGAACCATCCCTTTAAACTGTTCAACAAATTGTAAGAAATTGTGTTTAAATGGGTTAGTTTATTTAAACATTACAAATTATATATATAACTATTTTAAAGTCACCTTGTGCATCACTGGTACCCAAGGACTAATTACCCACAATCTGTTACCAAATCAAATGCCAGTTTGCAATCGGCACAAATAACAACTTAAATTTGATATCATTTCATATGCCTTCTGAAGGTTTGAAATTTAGCACACAAGTTTTATGAACCACTTTAATGGTCCTTTTATTTTGCTTCATTGTATGAAAAAGAGCACCCATAAAAACATCTCCTTTAGTGTTCTACACAATCAGGAAAGTAATGGGCGTGGGTGAACTATCCCTTTAAGTTTCTTGTAGTGTTGGGTCAAACGGTTTAACTCGCTTTCCATATTTTGACACAGTCCAATCATTGTGTTTGTCTGCTCTGCGTTTGTTGTGAACATTTGAAGCTGTTCAAAAAGCATGAGAACAGTTACCTCAGGGAGCAAAGCTTTGTGCATAAATATTTAGCACAAATGGAAATAAAACAAAGCGCTGAACGTTCTAAAATGGTATTCATGCAAACCAGCCTCTGATTCATATTCAAAAGCCCAATATTACTGTGACATGTTTACGAATCACTTGCTCTCTCAAATCTCAATTGCTGATCAATCCAGAAACTTCAGCACACTGAAAACCATCAGCTGTTTCCAGATAACCTCTGACCTTTGACCCAAACTGACCATCCTTTTGACTTTCTATTAGCTACCGTAATGAAAGTGAGAATTCTATGAATAATGGCCTGCTACAGCTGATGGAGACACAGATTCATTATTCAGCACGCCGGTGGAGTTCGGCCCTGCCGTGGGCAGGGATCAGGAGGAGGTAGAGGAGAGAATGGGATCTCAGACAGGGTGATGGTGTGAATGGAGAATGAGGAGAGACAATTCCCCCGTACTTCAAAGTTTTTTTTTTTCGTTTTTTTTCAGAGGGTTGAAGGGGAATTATCTCTCAATACCGTGATATTTTTGACAAGGAACAGAGTGCAGAAGCCTTTTCTCTTCATATTTAAGTGATAAACTCTCTTCAAAGCTTTCATGAAAGTTTCTGTAATTGTTATATTAGACACCAACAATCCCTCCCTTCAGGCAGCTAATCTCTCGTTTAAACTTTCTCTCCTTTTGACTCCAGCATGTAGCTTCTCCTCATTTTGGCCTCACTGTTTGAGAGCCATCCACTATCCTTCGCAGACGCAAATAACCGAGCTCTATGGAGTCCCAGAGGCCCGCGTTCTTTGTCTTAGGAGCTCATGCATCACCAGCCCTCTCTGTCAGAGAGAAATATGCCATTTATTTTTGTTTCACCCTGATGGAGGAAGACACAGAGCAGATGAAGGAGGTAAAAAGGCAGCCTGTTGCACATGGTTCTTCGTGAATCATGTTTCTGTCCGCAGAACTCTGACCAGGCTTCAGGCCCGAAGTCACTTTGTCAGACAGCAAGACTTAATGGGCTATTACAGTACCCTTACATTGTGACACAGAGAGACTCATGGTAATGATGGCTTTATACGCTCTGAGCCTGCTCAGCCTGAGGGCTGTTTGGATTTGTAAAAGCACTTTTTGACAGTATATGTTCATCTTGTCTGTGTACTTACCTTTACCATCAGCAGGTAGGTAAGCAGTCAGTACCCTTGGAGTAACCTGGAGTAAAGTGTCATACTCATAGAGACAGATTTATTACAGATTTGCTTCAATGCAAACCCTCTTTTGACATAAAAAATTACTGTCAGGATTTACTAAAGAACACAGTTCACTGAGTTATTTTTGTGGCTGACCTTATAGCATATGCATTTTTAGGAGTTTCCCTTTCAGACGCATAATTAATGAGTGCAGTGTATTTAAATGAATCGTGCGAGGTAATTTACTGGTCTAGTTACTGGTATTTGCGGCAAAAACGCATGTTTTGAACCAAATGCTAATTTGCGCTGCTCTTAGTAGATTGCACCGTCGTTATGGAAATGATCTGACTGCATCTGTGTTCTTTAATTTGCGTGTTGTCAGCAGATTGCGCAGAACCTTTCACTCCCATCTACGCTGTTTTAAAATTGCGCTCTCATGCTAATTTTCCCTGATTAGTAAATCTGGATTTATATGTTTAAAGGGCTAGTTTACCGTCAAATACTTGCCCTCGTCATTGCAAACTTGTCGACTTGCTTTATGTTGATAGACATGACCGCTAATCCACATCACCTCTACACGCGTTTACACACACTTCAGTCCGTTGCCATTGTCCTTGAAGAGTGGAGAGAATTGTAACGTTCAGTATTCCACAAATGCTCATCATGTGTGAGAGTATTCTGGGGTTTTAGTGTGTAGAGGAGCAGAGGAGCACAGGGCCTTTGCCACCCCGCCATCCCATTACCTTAGCCTGCTCCGGCAGGGCTTTAACCTTGGCAGGCAAGCTGGAGGAGAGAGGGTAATTCTAACCTTAAAAACCTGCTGATTAAAGCTAGTTTTGTGGAATTCGATTCCACTTAATGCCTTTGGCCCTGAGCCCAGAGGCCTGGCATTAACATCAACAGACACTGTGTCTTCTGCCCGAGAGACGTGCTCAGGCGTGCACACACACACACACTCACACACACACACACACACACACACACACACACACACACACACACACACACTCACACACACATATGCATTTGTTGTACTGTCACAGACACCGGTGTGGGTAGTACACACACTATTCCTCGTCCTTATCTCTTTTTCTCTCTCTCCATGTGTGCAATGATATTGGACGGCCTTAGGTGTACAATATTTCCTCTGTGTTATTGTTGTGTTTGTGATATTGATGTATGGCTGTGTTTACTTGTCCAGCTCGAATAATTAATTCCCCCTTTCGGGGTGTGTGTATAAACTGTTTTTGTTTATTTACAATGTGCAAGGTATTTTTAGAAACCAAATTACCATAAGGTTTTCTTTTTGTGCAGGCGTTTTTGTGTGGTGACAATCATGGTCTCCGTACCTTCATTTATATGCACACAGCTAAAGTTTGTGTTGCAACAGCAGAGTTGTTGTAGAATAAAGAGGTAGCTAAACTCAATGAGATGATAATAGGGCTCACTAAAGATGATACTCCTGAGGTTATACCATAGACTGTTAAAAAAAAAAAAAAAGATGGACGACGCACATTCACTCTCTTCCATTGTAGAAACAGTATGTATGATTTTGAAGCTGCCAATGTTCCAATATGGCACTGACATTTTGCGCTGATTTGGGACCCGATTCTTTGTAGTATTGAGCATGAAGTATAGCTGCACTATCAAGGCCCACACGCCTGCAGCATCAGTTATTACAGTTTACAGCAGAACGACTCATTATGTCGGTGTGAGATAAACAGTTATGGAAATTTAGAAATGAAAGTTGAAACTCCAATCTCCTCCAGAAAAATCACAAAAAAACCTCTGTCAATCATGACGTCACATCCCATTTTTATAGCATCAAATAACTAACTAAAACCAAATGTATTTAAAAAACGAACACTTGAACTTATATCAGCTGTTAAGATAAAAAACTACCTACAATGACAGAAACCATCTTTGGAAATTATTTATTTGAAGTGTAATTTGATTGTTAAGCTTGCCTCCCGCCCCCTTAGACTACATGGAGAGGGCGGGTTTATGAGCTATACTAGAGCCCTGCACGGGCCTCAAATCTAGGCCCTAGCCCGGCCCGGGCCCGAGACGCTGAGGCCCTAGCCCGGCCCGTGTCCGACAGCTTATCAAAATTCTCGGCCCGAGTCCGACTGGAGCCCTTTTTTTTTTTTTTTTTTTTTTTTTTTTTACATTGTTGCAGCCATTAAAATAGTTCTGTTTTGTTTTTAATGTCAAAGTAGTTATTTTTCGTTTCGTTTCTTTGTTACGTTAATTTAGAAAAATGTTTAGAGCATTTTTTTGTTTGTTAAATTAAAGTTTTAATTTTTTTAAGTGACGACCAAAAGCGGCCAGCGGCCGACAGTGAGTTAACCGCATATTTAATTATTTTAGTCTCTCAAATCAACTCTTGACTTGTCTTGCCTATAATAAAATCCATAAAACACTTCAAGCATCACAATGTTAGTTAATTTCGCCAACTATTACCACCAGTAGCCTAAAAGGCATTTTTGACGAGCTGAGGCAGGCTGATTCTGCTCGCGGCTCTCGCAAACGGAGCTAAACAAATAAAATAAAAAAAGCACATGCAGGTTGTCTTATAGCCTACCTTACACCTATGCAAATGAATATAAATCCCATCTTCAATTCCCGGGGTATATGCTCATTTAACGGAGTTTACAGCAACGGAAGCAAAAGATTAAGATGCATTTTATTCAGCAGCTTATTTCAGATTCAAATACCACATAAGAGAGCGCGACGCACTGGTAAGATAATGATCTCATTCATCTCATTCATTTTTATTGAAGATGATGGTGTTTTTGACTATCTTAGACTTATTTTAAGTTTCATTTACGGCCATTTGCGTTGGCTTGCATTAGTCATTTGCGGCGATGCGTGTTGCAGCACCATCATATCTATCTGACTACAACATATAGCCCATAACACATTGTGACACATAATGACATAATGTTTGAAAGTCTGTAGGTTAACATAAATGCAGATAGGCCTAATTGTAATAATAAAAGACAACATAGCCTAATTATCGATTTTGAAATATTAAACCAGTCAATACAGAACGAATTATTCTGTAGCCTTTTGCCGTCAATACCATGGATATGGCATGGGCCGGCTACTGCCGAAGTTGTCTTTGCTGTATCAATAGGCAATATATTTATATTTAACATGAAGTATAGGGCTTCCCTGTACATTAATAGCACCAGACGCCCCGCGGATGACACGCAACAGAAACGCCATGCTCACACCACGCTTGCAGTGTGTCTCCGCGCTGAAGAAACGTGCGCTGCTGCTGGCGCGGACTCTGAACCTATGCTCTGAACACTGTGCGAGCCATCTTAACAGTTGCGTTAGCTATTATGGTCTCGTGTTGTTTCCACCAGCGCAGAACTCATTGTTCCTTTTAATTGATAAAATAAATATAAAACGAAGGAGAAGCCTATAAAAAGGCCCGAAGCCCGGCCCGCGTTTTAGGTATGACATGAAAATTGGCCCGAAGCCCGGCCCGAGGGGCGTAAAAAAGTCGGGGCCCGTCGGGCTCGGGCATAAATGCAGGGCTTTAAGCTATACTGCACTGTAAAAAAAACATTGTTGGTTTAACTTAAAAAAGTAAGCAACCTAGTTGCCTTAATTTTTTGTTTATGGAAATTAAAAATTTGAGTTGATACAATAAAGGAAATTGGTTTAATAAATATAAACTCAAAATATAACTATAAATGTAACGTCTTCACAAATAAAACACACAATTACCCAATACGCTTGGGTGGCACACTTGGGTCATGCTAGTTGATGATACTAGTTGGGTCTTAAAATACTTAAAATAAAAAGTGTATTTAAGAACCTTTAATATCCAAAGCCTAACCTTTCCATCGCACAAAAGGTTCTTTGTAGTGAAAAAAAAGGTTATTTAGACTATAAAATGGTTAGAAAAAAATAGTTCTTTAAAGAACCTTTCACAAAACGGTTCTTTGGGGAACAAAAAATTGTTCTTCTATGGCATCACTGTGAAACCCCATTTTTGGTTCTTCCTGGCAGCTTTATTTTTAAGGTTGTAGCAAAAATTTTGGAGAATTCTAGTTCCAATTTATATTCAAAGGATTGTTCACCTAAAAAAACAACTTACCTTATGTTGCTCAAAACCTGTTTGACTTTCTTTCTTCTATTAAGCACAGATATTTTGAAGAATTTTGGTAAATAAACAGCATTAAAACAGACATTTCTGTTTTTCAATGGCTTTTTTTCTTACAATTCACAGCTCTGCCACAGAAGTGCAGAAGTCTCTGCAGTTATCAGTGTGTATAGAAAGTTAGGTTGCGATTGGCTATGTGAGCCTGGGTCTTAGTGACAGCCTGTTACTGCTTCAGCTAGCCGTATGGGTTCAGCAAGGTAGGTATAGACCCGTTCTTCCTTGAAAGAGGCTGAATAACTTGCAGGACAGGAGACATATTTGTGTCTTTGCCTCAGGCTCAATCCACAGCCCTTAGGCAGGTCTACTTATAGATGCCTGATTGATAATACAAGAACTTGATCTTCTTAGTGAAACGGTGACTCTGCAATACACCTGGCAGCACAAGGTTTCATAACCAGGATTTCTTGTGAGGATTTGCATGTCATGTATGCACATAGTTACCCAGATCTGTTCAGTTTTCCTGAAAGAAGTGTAAGGCATGACAAATGTACATGTTCAAGTGATTGGTAATAGATTTGTCTTGATTATCTACAAGGTCTCGGCTCACTATATCACTCTACGAGGCAATTCATCAAGTTGTCGCCAATGCGCTTTCAAATTGTATGATTGAGTATTCCCAACTGGATTCACTGTCTGATAAATTATTCCTTGTGTAGCAAGTGCTATAAGACAAAACTCTATCAAGGTTAGCGTGGGGTTCGGTATAGCTCCTATACGAGACTCTGTGGTGTCTGGTTTCCCTCAGAGGCTTATGGGCCTCAATCAGGGTTGGCACAATATTTAATTTGATGCAAATGAAAATGAGGCTGTGGGGTAGTATATGAGTCTTTTTAATAAGACAAGACAGGCAAAACCATTGTTTTGTCTCATCCACTGAGCAAGAAAAGCCCCAAACCTTCTGGTTTTATTTCTATATCTATTTTCTTAAGGTGTTTACATAGTGGTTTGTTTATATCAGTCACCTGATTTATATTCATATTTTATTCCTAACAATATAGTGATTTCTTTCTTGCTGTTGACAGTATTTTCTGATTTAAAAAGAAAATGATAAAAAGAAATATCCAATATCCTCTCTGTAAAAAACCTTTAATACATCAACAAAATGAAACGATTTTCAACCTGGCGTTATCCAATGTTTATATTTCTCTTTTGCAAATGTATCCAATTTATTGTTTTACATGTTTTATCAGATAATGCCTCATTTGCATATTTAAACTTAAACTTTCAGAAATCTTTCTATACAAAACAATTGTCTCAGTTGTCATTAATCTTCTGGAAAAAGTATGGTGATTTCTATTAGTTATTTTATGCTATCCACCTATATTTTGTTGTCTATTTTTTGAATACTGTACAATGTAGTGAATGGACTGCATGTCTGTTCCTCACATCCTCATTCTCATTCACATCACATTAAATGTGGCATCTATTCTGACTGAAGTTCATTGTGAGCATCCACTTTCACAACTGCGCATATTGTCACAGCATAAAACTGCAAATTGACACCATACTTAAGATGCCATGGTCTGATTAAGAGTGCCTTCACACTTCATTATGGCCTAATGAGAGAGTCTCACATCTTCGGCAGGGTGGACACCTTGCATTCATTGCCAGCCTGCCTGCTTTGATTGATGGTTTGGCGTAACACCTCCTATGAAAACGTGCACAATTGGCATTCCCAATCACAACTCAGCTGTCTGATGTCCTGTCCATGTAACATCATAGTGTCCTTCCCCTCTTATGACCTTTACTGACCCCTTGCAGAGCACAGAGGACATAGTCGTAAATAATGGCAAGTGTTGGAAGAAATCACCTGTTACAGTCTGATTTGGCTGTCTTTATGCATCTTTTGAATCATTTTTATCAGCACTTCAGATCACAATGATTATAGACATTTTTCCGTGGTCAAGGTTGTGTGAACATTTTTAATAATAATTAAAAAAAAGAAGGAAAAAAAAGGGTTGGCTTCAAAATAACACTACATCGTGGTAACACTCAATCAAGCATCCAGCTTTACCATTTTTGAACCTCTTGAGATGGACTGACCCCACCATTTTTTAATCTCAAGTAGCCCATTTGCAACAAAATCTCATCTCATCAAGTATGTACATTGAGAATAGTTTGTAATTTGTAGTCTTGCTGTTGCTTCAAATGATGAGCAAGTCGGATTGAGAAATGGAGAGAAGTCCTGCGTGATTGTGGGAATATAATTACGCCTTAATTGCTTGCCATTTGATGTGCTGTCATTTGTCACAGCCCACAGACAGCAAATAATGGCTTCTGTCATTGTCAGTTTGTCACATTGCCATGCAGCCTTGAGAGAGAATCAGCAAAGAGCTGAATAGTATTTGTCCTGATTTACTGATAAGCGTGTCTGTGTTCGAGGTTATGGTTTCCTCATTTGCTTTGTTGTGCGTATTATATGTATATATCATCAAATATTCTGGGAGAATGCAAGATGGTCAGCCTACCTGTGCCTGGAATTGTTTGTGTAATGCGAGTGAGTGTATTTTACCATTTCTTTCTCAGAAACCTAATGACAGAAGAATCCCAGTAAACCTAATAAGCAGAGGCATCCTGGGGCTAATTTATTCAATCTCCAGTCCAAACAGTGCAAAGAATAGTAATAAAAATAAAATAAAAATTGTAAATATTACATATAATATATATATATATATACAGTATATATAGTTGTACTTTTGGTGCGTGTATATTGCAACATTAGCTTAGCAACATGCTAACAGCAAAATCTAATGTGAGTCAAATGTAAAAAATGTACATTTGGCATATAATAAAAAATATAAACAACATATGATGTAATACAAAAAATAGTATAATACGATTTAATAAAACAATTATTTAAAAAAAAATTATATATATATATATATATATATATATATATATATATATATATATATATATATATATATATATATATATATATAGTTGTACTTTTTGTGCTTAAAGTATCAAAACATTAGCTTAGCAACATGCTAAAAGCTAAATCTAATGTGCGGCACAAAAAGCAAAAAGTTGCTGCCGATCTACAATAAATCACTCCAAACCAGTCACATTTGAGGTTCCGTGACTGTCAGAGCTGCCTATGTAGGCAACGGGCAGGCTTGCTAGGTTTTGTAACAGAGCTATACTGTTGTGTATGTGTGTAAGCCCTGACAGTGTGCAAACAGCGCGTGTTGCCGATGGACGGTTTACATCGATTCCCGTATCAGCTCTGACAGGTGCTACAGTCTGACACGGCCCAGGCGTCTTGTTTATGCCTGCTGAACACTTTGTGTATTTCTTAAATTGAGTAAACAGAAGCTGCCTGGGGCTAATTTATTCACTCTCCAGTCCGCTCAGTGGGATGAACAGTAAGGAACCGCACACACCTGTCAATACTGCGGAACAGACACTCAGAGCGCTCGGCCTGGTACATATAGCAGACGTCCACATTTAGACATTATCTGTCAGATGGCGATGGAAAAATGTGTTCTCATATGTTAAGATCCAGATCTGGATAGAAGCTGAACTTGTAAAAGCAGTGGCGTTTTGGCGGATTTGTGAAAAGAAGAAGCACTGCTTCCCTTGCCTACTCGGAGAAAACGCCCCTGGTAGAAAGCTTTGCAGAGATCTCCTCTGTCTGTCTAGCCCTCTCGCACTCTCTCTATAGAGGAATGGATGACAGAGAGTACAGGATTAGCAGAGGTGTAAGCTGGAATCTATGAGATACTCAGGACCTCAATGCTCTGCTGAGTATAGTGTTTGTTTGCTCATGAGTATCTGAGTGCATTGACATAGCCAGGGAACCTGTGTCAGCACAAAGACACACTCACTTGTTTGTTTTATGCTGCTGCTGCTGGTAATAGAAAGAAAGCAAGATAGAGAAAGACTTTATCTGTGTTCTGAATGGATCACTGGCTTAAATTAATACTATGCAGTAACTGTTTATGTAACTGTTACATGATTGTCTCATGACCTCACTATGTTGCACGTTTAATTCAGCAAGTGGTATACAGTTATCAATAACAAAATAAAAATGGTTGTTAATAAAAAAAAATTAATCTATTTTTGTGGGGAAAATATATGCAATATATACACCAAAATTGGTATGATTTTCTTCATGTTTTTGAAAGAAGTCTCAACAGGGCTGCATTTATTTGATAGCTTTTTTCTGACAATTTAATAGCTTTAAAATTATTTTAAAAAATAATTATTTCATATTACTGTATTATTAATTTTGAAAACAGTTGAGCTGCTCCATATTTGTGTAGACATTGTAATATATTTTCAGGGTTCTTTGACAAATAGAAATATAAATTAATTTTTTAAAAAATAATTAAAAAAATATTTATATTTTGTAACATAAATGTATTTTCTGTCACTTTTGATCATGTAGTGTTTCTTAACTCTTGGTGATCAATTTTCTTTTTTAAATTGTCGCTGAAATTAAACTTTCTAGTTCATTTATCACACTGGGCATAGAAGGTCAGGTATTCTGTCCATAATACATCGGCACACTGTGAACAGTATGCACTGAGTAAAATATATTCATATTAATGTCAGCATGGGCCCGTAGTGTGCAGTATAGTATTATTTATATTTATATTTTTGTATAGTATATGTCTTCAGAATACTAGTATGCAGGTATGATATTCTAGAAATATATATTTTTAATGCTATTCTTTAGTCTTGCACAACCAACAACACTGTACACACAATCCTATGCCACATTAGTTTGTCATTGCAGTATAACGGTTCCGTAAACCTCCCTTAGATCTTCCGATAAAGTCCATTATTGCATAGAGATTTTGTGTGTGTGTGTGCACACGTGTCTATTTGCAGACGTGTGTACACGTGTGCTTAGATCCATGCATGCATGTGTGTGTGTGTGTGTGTGTGTATGCACCAAGACTTCTTTGTTTACCAATTCTCCGCAGGTAAATAAATATTCCCTGTGTGCATTGTAGAGGAGCCGTAACCATAGAAATGGATATTTGATTTATTCCAGAAAGAGCCAAGCTCTTTGGCTTGAGTACTTGCAAACAATATGTTTGGGTAGAAAGCCAGCACCCAGCAACAGCACCACATCACAGATGTCTTCTCAAAATCACATGACTCATTTCAGCCCTGGCAGACCTCTGAGCGTCCTGTCCATTCTCTGGCCACATGGGCGAGAGTCGCTCCTCAACCTGTACGAGTCACTAATGCCAGCAGTGTTGAAGAGGAACTAATAGAAATTGGTGGCGCTGCTAATGTTTGTCAGCAGTGTGGTAGTAGTTTAGATATGTAGTCAGTTTTTGTATCACTGTTTTAACCCTGGATTACATACACTTCTTGTCACTTTGACCAATATAATGTATCATTATTCAATATTTAAAAAATAATATCTTAGTGACCTCAACATTTTGAATGGTATAGTGTATGTAGCATTGGATGTATGATTCATTCTAGGGAATGATTTTTAAATCACTACATTTACATGTGAACAGTAACAACAATTATTAATTGATTCTTTGGTGGCATTTTTTTTTTTACTGTAGCTAAATATTTAGTTAAATGTTGCTGTACATTGCTTAAATTAAATATTAGGTGTATTTTTTAAATATTTTAAATCTGTTGATTTTCTTTTCCATTCAAGTTTAACTGTCAGAGAGGTGGACCCCCATAACCCCTACCATACCCTTGTTTTATGGCCGTACACAATAGGACAGGGACAAAGGGTTCTTTGCTAACCATGTGTTTCTGTCTGTGTTTTTCCCCAGTGTCTGTACGGCTGTTACGTCCACTCCTCCATCATCCCCACCTTCCACCGCAGGTGCTACTGGCTTTTACAGGTAAGACTGCCAGAGACTTGGACGCCTGATGGGAACTCTTGTTATTTTTCTGAAGCCATCATATTTTTTACCCCTCTTTTTCCCCTTTTCATTTGGAGCTGAGCAGCACACCTTCAAGTGTAATTCAGCTGTAACGGAGACAGGCAGGGAGATTAAACGTTAACCCCTCAGCCCGCTGGAGCCTGAGCTCACCGGCTGATCAAAGCTAACCTCGAAACTACAGCCTAGCACAGAGAGAGGTCCAGAGAGGAATAGAATGCAGATGAAGCTTTTAAAAGAACACAAAATATAGATATTCCTGCTTTTAGGATATATACTAAGGATAGACTCTCGAGTCACAGCAACATTCCATCATGAAACACAATAATTGTGGGACTTTTTTTTTCTTCAACCTAAAAAACATTTCACTCCAATTAAAATCCAGAAGCAATAATACACATATTTTTTATTTAATATTTTTAATTGCAGTGTCATTTTGACGGCACAGTATGGACCAAATAATCAGACAGCAATTTGACATTTTGAATTATTGTCGTATTTTTTTATTAAAAATAAAATACCGTTCATAGCACTAACGATGCGGGTCATACCGGCCGAAGTTTAATAGGTGTTTTTTAGAACGCTAAACCTAAACGTGATAACTATGATGCTTGCCATAGCAGCCACTAATTTATGTTAAAAACACTGTTTCGTAGAGTTCACTGACACTCTCAATTGGAAGAACATTAGTTGTTTAGCATCAATTATTACATACTTTGAAAAGAGGAAAGTGGGAGCTTTTCGAGCAACATGTCCATCTTCTGAGAAATATTATTCTCAGTCTGGCCCATGTTCTCTCAGTATCCTCTAAGCTGACTCATGTTCTGCTTTACTGCCGCTTCGGGTGCTCAATTTCTGTCTCCAGGATAGAGTAAGTTGTTCCAGCTTGACTTTGTCTTACACATATGGTATCAGTATTTGGGGCTTGGTGGTAGCCTCACTGTGTCCCAGTAGTCTTAGCCTCAGATGGTCCGCAGAGTGTCTGTTTGCTGAATGTCATAAAACATAATGGCCAAAAATCCCATCAAGTTTCCTGCTTTTTCCAAGTTGTGCTACCCTTCAGAAGTTTAACTTTTTTTATTTTGAAAGAAATGTATCCATTTAGGGTGTGTTCACGCTTGGCAGGTTTGTTTCGATTAAAATGAACCTTGGTGCGATTGCTCTCTTAGTTTTGAATAAGTTTGAAATCTGCCATCCAAACACTGGGATGAAGACCACAGAAAAAAAAAACAGGTATTGGTCTAGCCTAGAAATCTAGACGCACCCTAGCGGCAGCAAATCTAATCTGCCGCGAGTGTCTTTAGATTCTCAATACACTTCTGCGCTGTAAAAAACAAACTCTGGTCAGTCCAATCACATTGTGTATAGTCAGTGGGCGAGTCTTAACATGATGACAGCTGAGTTGCGCTTGCGTGCTTCTAGTAAACACAGAAGCTGGCGAACGGCGGTCTTTCGAATCAGCTTTGACCACAACTCTGGAAGACTTGGAGTTAAGCTTTTTTCTGAGAAAAGAACACAGAACGGCACTGAAGTCATTCTTAAAAAGGGAAGATGTGTTCAGAGTTTTGCCGACCGGATACGGTGAAAGTTTAGCCCGGTCAAAGGTGAGTTTCCAGACCAAACATCTTGATATGGGTCTGGCTCGTCAGGCTAGTTTTTGTCATGATATATGAACGCAACTGTGCAACTGTCACATTAGCTCTTTTCATGTGCCCCTGGGTTCAGTTGACGTCAGAGTTGGGTTCATTTGGATGACCCAAAAAACGATTCCGCTTAAAAAGGGTGGTCTGAGGTACAGTTAATTTGTAGGCTTGCTGCTGATATGAACTCAATCGTACTATATTACAGAGGTGAACTGCTATTAATGACGTATGATTTGATAAAAATGTGTGTTTGTGTGTGTTTCACTCACTTCCCTGATGAGCTTGACTGGCGTACTGCAAGCAGAGAGCTGTAGATGTCATTTCATCTTCAGCATTCTTTAGAGCATTTGAAGTACATTTGCGAGAGATAAACGCAAGGTCCGTTACGTACTGAAGCTTTGGAAACAAAACCTGTGGTTCAAAGTGCAGTGCACTGCATTTTTTAAAAATGTTTCTAGGCAACCCCCGAATCACCTGTACTGTCAGTCAAATGAATGTAACGGTCAACACAACGGAAGGCCCGCCCCTCCATTCATTCGATTGGACAAAAGAAAATAAACGCGATGACGTCGGGCGCTTTTCCGCTCAGAGTTAACTTTTTTTTAACTTCATTCGCTCGAAGCGCTCCTTCAAAAATGTGAGGCGCAGCAAGCGGTTGAAACGCGAGGCACCCAGGGCGCATAAGCAACGCGCATAACGCTCTGCCAACCGAAATCCATTCAAAAAAGGCGCCTCTCGCTGCAAAAACACGTTCTGTGTGATCTGGCCCCTATTCTGCAAGGGCACATTAAGTGGCATTAAAGTCATTTAGAATGTTACAAATAAAGCTGAGAAAATGTGTTCCACAAAAATAATATGTTGCACAATTTTTTCAACTATAATAATAGGAAATGTTTGAGCGCCCAATCAGCATTGACACTGAAGACTGGAGTAATGGCTGCTGAAAATTATGCTTTGACATCACAGGAGAAATCAATTTTAAATATAAAAAAATGAAAACTTTTGTTTTAAGCTTTTTTTAAATGATAACATTTAAATAAAAAATGGTAAGCATTCCAACTAAAATCTGACGCCCCCATACTTTTGAGCAGTAGTGTAAAAATGAAACAAACTGATTGCTTTGCATGTGAGTCAAGCTAATGTATTTCTGCATAGGCAGAATAAGATTACTAATGTAGACCAGACCTTTTGGTTTTTAGTCAAAATTTTACCGTCCCAGAGAGAAGATTCACAAAGGTTAGCAGTCAAGCCTCAAACGATGCCACAAAACTACATTTTCAGGGAATGTGATCACAGGAAGAAGAGGGAAGCGTACAGAGAGCAAAGAGACTGCAAGTGTGACTGCCTTTTTATCCAGCCTAGATCTTCTTTATTGAGAAAAGTCTCAGTAATAAGACAGGGGAGGAGAGGAGGTAATGAGAAAAGAAGCCTATGAGGAATCTCGGCACTCCTTCCCTCTAAAATGCTTTTCCCTCAGATAGCGCCTCATTCTTCTAGGCATGTCTCGGTGGTATTGCACAGCTCTGCTCTTCTCGCTCTGCATAACGGCGGAGATCTGCTGAGGGGACGTATTATCGCCTCTTACCCAGAATGCTTTGCACCTCGTTGGCCCTTCTAAAAAAAGTTCTCACTCAGGCAGAATAGACTGTCTAGTAGAGGGAATGGCTGTTTAGAGATTCGAGGTGTTAAGGGCATATTATCGCTCGCACACACAGCACATACACACACTCCCTCTGCGACTGTCCTGATCCCGCACTTGATTGATTTAATCGCTCCACGTCTCGTTCTCTTGTTTAGTGCTAATCGAATGTAATTCCTTGGCTCTCCTTCTTCATCAAATCCTACATTACGGGGCTGAGGTGTGGCGGCTGGGGACACAGACCCGGATATCATTATTATATTAATATGGCTGAATGTGAGGCCACACTTCATTTGTCTTCCAAGCTGGCAGATCTTTAGAAAGTGGTCAATAGCCTTTGCCGAGACCTCTTTATTGTGCGAGAGGAGAGGAGAGCCAGGCTATGTTAGGGAATGAAATGACTCATAAGACAGAATATTGTCCAGATTAATCAAGAAACTGGCAGCAAACCTGCAACCGCCTCCGCCCCCATGTCTCTCTCTCTCTCTCTCTCTCTCTCTCTCTCTCTCTCTCTCTCTCTCTCTCTCTCTCTCTCTCTCTCTCTCTCTCTCTCTCTCTCTCTCTCTCTCTCTCTCTCTCTCTCTCTCTCTCTCTCTCTCTCTCTCTCTCTCTCTCTGTTTATCTCTCCCCCATTTCTGTCTTCCTTCTTCCCTCCCGAGCCTTCTCCCCATGATTGATGGCAAGGTATGGCTTCTCCTCTAAGGAACCGGATGAGTTGGACCATGTATTCCAGTATACATCCCACTGTACCACTTCACATACATGCTCATTAAAATAAACAAGCATGCTCATATAGAAGGATAGATGGATGCTCTCATTTTCTCTTCCCGATCTATCTTACAGACACGGGCTGTCAGACCCACTAAATTTGGTATAGCGTGTTGGCATGTCAGGGGCTGTCTGTGATGCTGAAACTTAAAACTTAAAGGGTTAGTTCACCCCCCCAAAAAAATTATCTCATTAATTACTTACCCTCATGTCGTTCGACACCCGTAAGACCTTTGTTCATCTTCAGAACACAAATGAAGATATTTTGGTTGAAATCCGATTGCTCAGACAGGCTTTCATTGACACAATATCATTTTCTTCTCTCAAGATCTATAAAGCAGCCCCTCCAGTTTTTCGCGATTCCGCGATCGCTGAATACAATGTAAAATCAGAAAAATGTTGCATTTATGTTGCATAAATATCTAACTGAACTATCTCTAATTTATTTAAAGCTTAAATACATTGTTTGAGGATTACAGACGTTGGGGTGCTTGCACAGTGTGTCTTTGTAAAAACGAAAGTAAATCTTTCTCGTCTGCCATCTCGTCTCGCATAGGCCTAAGTGCCTCTAGATGGATGAATGACCAAATAAAAGTATGATATGCCCGATAACACTAAAAAAAGAGTTAATAAAAGCGTTGTATACCACAAACTAAATTCGCTCCTGACACACGGACCGATGTCAGACTGGCGAAGGATTGTTTGCCGGCTGTCAGTGCTCGTGAGTATACATCTGTTTTTATGTAGGCTTATGCCCTTTAACAATCATAATCAAATACACCCATTATGATGTCTAAATGTCCGTCTTGGCAGTGTCTTGAGTGAATAGGTTTGGGAAGTGTGACAGTATAGGCTATAGGCTATTGGGTCCGTGTATTAGCCTACTGTAGGCAGTAATCTTTAAAGTGAAAGCAACCGCAGCCTATAGGCTATATCAAATAACAACCACTGAACAAAATAAAATAACTGTAGCCTGACTTAAACGATAAAAAAAACGACTTAAAAAGCATTTTTGTATTTATTTATCATTGCATTTATTTGTCTTCATATCATTTGTGTATTAGTTCTTATTTTATTACTGACTGTTTACTTGATTAATTAATTATTTGAGAACTTTTTATATAAGGCAATTGCTTATTGCTGTATTTACTTTTCCCAGATATTTGCCACCCTAAGCGATCATGTTATTAAAGCTAATAGTATACCACTGGACTAGCCTTTTTGTGTAAGATACCAAAATAGACAAGATTTTTGCATTTTGTTTGTTCTATTGTTGTGTATGACTATTCTGCATCTAACATAATACATAATATGGTAAATGTGGTATCTTAATTATTTTTAAAAAACGTCGCAAAATTTTTCACAAATTTCTGGAAATTACCTCCACAAAATCAGTCATATTGATCGCAAAAATTACAAAAAAATATTGTGAAATCCTGGAGGGACTGATAAAGGCACTAAAGACGTCGTTACAAAGCCCATCTCACTACAGTGGCTCTACAATCATTTTATGAAGCGACGAGAATAGTTTTTGTGCGCCAAAAAACTAAATAACGACTTGTATAGTGATTGCAGATTTCAAAACAAAGTTTCAAACCGTTATGAATCAGCGTATCAATTCAGGATTCGGATCGCGTGTCAAACTGACAAAATACTGAAATCACGTGACATTGGTGATCCGAATCCTGAATCAATACGCTGATTCATAACCATTCGAAACTCTGTTTTGAATTCGGCCCATCACTATATAAGGCGTTATTCCGATTTTTTTTGTTCACAAAAACTATTCTCGTAGCTTCTTTAAATGATTGTAGAGCCTTTGGGCTTTGTTACCACACCTTTAGTGCCTATTATGGGTCTTGAGAGAGGAAATGACATTGGTGTCAATGAAAGCCTGTCTGAGCAATCGAATTTCAACAAAAATATCTTCATTTGTGTTCCGAAGATAAACAGAGGTCTTACGGGTGTCAAACGACATTAGAGTAAGTAATTAATGACAGAATTTACATTTTGGGGGAACTAACCCTTTAGACTGTGATGGGTTATTCAGGCTCTCCAAAAAAAGTGCGCTTTACAGAATTTACGATGAGCTTTAAAATCTCAATTAACTAAATGTTGACGACGGTGCGCACACGAGCTTTAAAAATCAATATCGCATTTCCATTTTCTCACTTGATCTGATGAGGAAAAGTTGAACTCGCTCACCTCGTCATCTTCTTTTTATTAGTTAGTTTGTGGCAGCTAGGTTTGTGTAAATTAGCCCGAGGCTTGAGGCAGACTCTTCTTTTGTTCGGACAGGCGCCGCTCTCCATTTATTTATTCATAGACGGATGTTTGTGTAGCCACACCAAATTTGCGCTGGAGTCGGCGTGCCCCTGACCGCACACTTCCTGGGCTCAGAGTAATGTATATTTAACGTTGCTTACGCTCCCAGACAGAGTCATTTATGAGACAAAGCTTCATTAGACTGTTTTAACGGATGGGGACATTAATACAGCCCGTGTTTGCTTGTGTTTGTTATCGCCGGATTGTTTAGGGTGCTGAATACACAAAAGAGAAATGATGGTGTATTGATTTCTGGGCCGTGGGATTAATGTCTGTTATGAGGTGCCGATGTGGTAAGTTGAAAGTTTATGCTGTCGCATGGATCAGCAGCTGAGTATTGATTGAGAATCTTAGGACTTGTGGCTTGCAGCTACTGTAAGAGAACAGGTGAATAGGAGTTTGTTTAAGTCTGGATATGTGAATTATAGAGTATAAGAATATTTGGATGCTGGTAAAGCATTGTCCAAACAACGGGAGATGGGGGAGAGTATTTATTTACAAACAGCAGCTTTAATATGTGAAGGGCAAAAGTATGCCTTGCTTTAAAACGCGCACGTAGGCTACACATGGATCTCAGTCCAGGGCTGTGCATTAATATTCAGACACTGTTCATTCACACGCCCTCTTGACTCATCTAGCTTTCTGCACTGATTCAGGTCATATATGCTGCAGAAGCCCTGTCAAAATAACAAATATTGTATATGTGCCTTCAGCCAACTGAAAGTTAACATCTCGAGGCTATATAATATAAACTGCTAAACTAGTCTAGATAATAGTTTATATGTGATTTTGTGGTTTGTCCACCTTCTGCATGTGGCCAGCTGCCAGTGAATAATTTGACCTGAGTAGAGTAAAAGTTCTGCAGTCTGTCTCATTGCTATTTCTTGCCATTTCAGCTGATATTTTCTCTGCATTTCCATAGTTTTTGGAGAATAAGGTGCACATACTGACTGGGCTTGTAGACATAGCTTGTATAATTTATATTATTATATATATTTATATAAAAAAATTATCTCATATAAAAAAAAACAACAATCCTTTTTACAGATTGTTTAGTTATGAATATCAGAAAGCTTTCTCAGAGATATGCCATTCTATTTTACAAAATGTGCATTTTTATGAAAGAAAAAATATATATTTAAAATCTTGTTATTATTTATTTTGTATATATATATATATATATATATATATATATATATATATATATATATATATATATATATATATATATATATATATATACAATTTCAATATGTATATATACACACATACATACATACAACGATCAGGCATTATGTTGATCCTCCTGCTGCCCTGACCCGTCGAGGCATGGACTCCACTAGACCTCTGAAGGTGTCCTGTGGTATCTGGCACCAGGATGTCAGCAGCAGATTCTTTAAGTCCTGTTAGTTTGGACTTTTGTTCAGTACATCCCACAGATGCTCGATTGGATTGAGATCTGGGGAATTTGGAGGCCAAGTCAACACCTCAAACTCGTTGTTGTGCTCCTCAAACCATTCCTGAACCAGGTTTGCTTTGTGGTAGGGTTTTAACATAATTAAAACTCCTGTTTTAAAAGTGACTTAAAAACAGCAGTGTTGAATAGGGGTTCAATAATTACTGTAGCTGAAAATTTAATGTAGCTTTACATTATAAATTGACATTATCGCTTTTAATTTGCCACTAACTATTATAGCCCGGGGGGGTGAATTCTTTTTATTTTTTTATTTTTTACTTTACGCCCTTCGGGTGATATCAAAATAACTTTTTCAGAAATTGATTGTTCATTATAGAATAAATATATTAAAGTCATAGTCTGTATATTTGAATATCTCAGTAGATCTACACAAAAAAATAAGCATGGCATGAATTTTCACCGTGATCAGACTTTAAGAGTCTCTTTCTTCAGGTCTTCTCTCAGGTTCACACCATTATTCGTGTTTTGGCACATGGTTTCAGTCACCCGCAAATCTGCTGTGTCAGTGCTACATAAGGCCACATCAGAGTAGAGCACATGGGACCTCCTCTATAACAATTCCCTCATCCGTAAACATCAGCATCCCTCTCCCACACCTGCCTCCACCTGCTCTTCATCATAGCAGCAGTCCAATTTCCCGTCATCGTGCGTCAGCTGTCCCAGCAGCCCGCTCTCTCATCTCCATCCATCTCGTACACACTCTCCGACTCACGCAGATACCCCTCTTACACATAATCCACGTGTACCGTGTACCCATTCTCACACACTTAGCATATTAAACACATTTCTATTCATGATGCTTAACATTATTTATCCTAGTTGGACATGTTCCTAGATCAAAGTCCTTCAAGATTAGTCAATTTTTAGATTCATGTTTAGGGTTAGAGCCAAATTCTTGCAAAACAGTTCTTGCTATGCAAGCCCAATTTCATGCCCTGTTGTATTCTGAAATGAGCTGCAAGTTACATTGTCGGAATTGCCAGAAGGGGCACTGTAGCTGTCATAATCTTAAAGGGATAGTTCACCCAAAAATGTCAATTAGTCCATGATTTACTCACCCTCGAACCATCCTAGTTGTATATGACACTCTTTCAGACGAGTAAAATCTGAGTTACATTAAAAAAAGTCCTGGCTAATCCAAGCTTTATAATGGCAGTGATTGTTGTTCGGTTTTTGAAGTCCATAAAATGCATCTGTCTCTCATATAATGTGCTCCACGTGGCTCTGGGGGTTAATAAAGGCCTTCTGAAGCAAATCGGTGAGTTTGTCTAAGAAAAATATCCATATTTAAGAATTTTCAACATATGGAAAAAGTGTTGAAAGTGTCTCTGCAGTTCAAAAAAATGCATACGCTACCAGTTACACTCATCAGAAGTAGCGCAAGCATTTTTTTGAACTGCAGAGACACTTTCAACACTTTTTCCATACGTTTAAAACAGAAGGCGATCGATCGGAACGTTACTTTATAAAGTTTTAAATATGGATATTTTCAAGCAATTGAAAAAAAGTATTGTGAGGAGATACAATCGTTTTAAATAATGGACAGATTTAATTTAGGCTTTTATTCACATGAACACACATACATGAAGCGCATCACATATGGTAATGGTTGATGCATGAAAAAACAGTGAGGTATGTTCTAACACATGTAATGAACACACAAGCTTCTGTGTTCCCTTTCGCCGGAATATGCGTGTCAGAACTACATTTTTGGAACGCTCATACTTAAGACACGCTATACTAAAGCCTAGTTCACACTGCCTGATATTTGCCCCGATTTTGACTCACCGTCGGGTTTTGTGAAATCGCCGACAAATGCCCGATATCATAGGCAAATAAGTGCTCGTGCACACGAGTGAATGATCAAAGACGTGATCAGAGAGAATCGCAGACACCCGTGAGATTTGGCATGATACCCCAGATAGTCATGCAGTGTGAAAAGAGCAGTGACCCGACGAGTTTGAAAATCGTGCAGTCTGAACTAGGCTTAAGGGAGAGTCCCCAAAATGTTGTTTCCGGCACAGGGTCTCATTTCCATCTCAGGAAACAAGGGTTACTTACGTAACCCAAGACATTTACCATATGTGCTTTATGTATGTTTATACATGAATAAAAGCCTAAATGAAATTGATTTGTTTAAAGGGGTGATGAATTGAGAAATCAACTTTCCCTTAAGCTTTTGATATATAAAAAGTCATGGTAATATAAGAATATCCTGTAAGTTTCAGAACTGAAAACTTCCTTGTTAGTCAAAGAAAAGCTTTTATAGACACCAGGCCAAGAAAACGATCATGTGCGCATCTTTACGTCATCGTGCGACGAAACGCCTCTACAGCATGTGTAAATCATGTAGCTCTGCCCACCGACTCATGGAGGTGATCAGCTCACGCTAGCCAACAACAATAAACATGCCGAGGAAGAGAGCAAGATATTGCACTATTCCTGGTTGTGGAAGAACACAGTCGCTGCATAAGCTTCCTTCGGATCCTAATATTAGGAATGTGTGGTTGAACTTTATTTTTAATGAAGTTTCAGCTCACATAGGGAAGACATGTTCACTTCATTTCACTGCGGAATTGTTTGTAAACAAATCTCAGGTCGATGCTGGATTTTATATCTTTTGATTATGTGTACATATCTAACAGAACATACCTTCAGCACGCTGGACTCATGTATGGGCCAGGGCTTGCAAAGCCCAACGTCCCGGGGCTGTGTTTTCCAAAACAGGCAAAACAAAAGCCTGTCGGCAGGCCGATGAATCTCATTATATTCCTTACTTGATCCGTTGTTCACTCTCTCTTGACATTAGAAACGCGCACGCACGTGTGTGTGTGTGTGTGTGTGTGCGCGGTTCATCCGGTTGCCACTTTCAAAACAATCCCTCCCTCATGTGAACTGACAGCGGAGATGAAGCTCATTAAATATGCAAATCTTCTCCAAATCCTAGCAGTGGGTGTTTACTTCCAAGTCTTCATTGCAGCACGGCCATCAAAACTCAGCGTTCAGGAGAGAGCCTCAAAACCAGTGTAGAAAATAGCCTATTACTTATAAGTTATGATATTTTTAAATGTAAAAACCACACAAACATCATTAGTTGACCTCAGACAACAGTATGGGGAAAAAAAATTAAAAGCCAGTTCATGACACCTTTAACCATTTCTTTATGACCTTTTTGGATCTTCTACATTTTGGTTCCTTGGATTTTCGGTGGAAGTTCAGAAAATATTTTAATTTATGTTTTGCATTAGGGTGTGTTAATTGAAATAACATCATTTTTGGGTGACCATCCCTTTAAGGATAGTGTATGTGAGATAAGGAAAAGTAACATATTTAGTACTCCATCACCTACCTTTTCAACTTATCACACTCTCTTCCCTTCATTCATCACACACTCCTCTCCTCATGACCCCATCAGCTCCTCAGTCAGGTCAGAACATTGCTCTCCCATTGAGAGAGACTTCCTCCATATTAGGGGTCACTGACCAGCAGCAGAGTAAACGAAGGCTTTTTCTTCTCTCTGTCTCTTTCTTTGTGTCTTGGTGCTGTGGGCCAGTGTGTATCTGGGGCTTCCTCTGACCTAACCCTCTCCAAACTACCTTTTAGGCTGTTTTGCATATCACTTTCCCCATTATCCATTATCTCCTGGACATATCCTGCATGTCACTCCTTCATTCACGTGGACACCGAGCCGAGAGAGAAAGAGCCAGGATGTGAGATGGCTGCTTAATAATTCAGAGCTCTGTGAAAGGGCAGGAGTCTGCCAGTGAGCCAAACTGACATTCAGCCAGTTATTGAGCGCCGGCCGCTGGCAGCCGTGTGTGTCCAGCCGTTTCCCTCTGTGCGTCTGGGACATTAGAGCGGGAGATTGACCTGCCTTATTGTGTTAATCCAACTCTTACCTATAGACTCAGCAGCCTGCATCACACAGCACTGATGGCGCTTCATGGGCCGCAGGTTACGGGTGTGTGAGCGTGATCACTGCTTTTCTATTAGGACACTGTCTGGAGAGCCTTGGGAGCGCTACGCTCTGTTGGCTCGTTAACTTGTTTTTGTGTGTGCACGTGTTGGCCGAATTTACACCTGGTATTAACATCAGTATTGGACAAACCGTTTGAAACAGGATGGCACTAAATCAAGACTCAACAATAAGAATTTTTTTTCTGCTGGCTCAGTCCTTTAGATTTTCACTTGCCCTGCCAACATTTTCACTGCCAACACTTTTAATGAATTGCCAATTTTTACTTTTAGCCATGCGTTTTAGATATGGTAGAAATGTTTATTTAGTTTTATAATAATTTTCCCAGTTAATGTTAACAGTTTCACAGTTTTTGTTACTTTTTTGTTGTTGTTCATAGAGAAATATTACTGAACAAACTATTTTGTAGTAAACTTAACATTTAATGAAAAATAAATATATGAAAATAAAATGTTTTAATAGCTTCCTGAAATATTTATATTTTCTTATATTTATTTTTAAATAAAGAGAAAAAAACACTTTCATAATAAATATAACATTTAATGAAAACTGTATATTTAAAATAAATTATTTTTTCATTAAATGTTAATTTCATTGCAAAACATTTTTTGTTCATTAAAAAAAAAATTTCTTTACAAAAAGAGAAAAAATGAAACAGTTGGATATTGCACAATTATAAATTCATTAATTAATAACAGAAAACATATAATGCAGAAAATTACAGATTTGTAGTTTTTAGCTGAACATAAACCTTAATAACTGGACTATATAAAACTATATAGATATAGAAAGAAGGTTCACTCCCATTACTTATTCCTGCTACACACAATATGGCGGAATAGTCCCGCCTTCTAAAGTAAAAGAACCAATCACTTTTTGGTAAAGTCATTGCATCACTGGAGCTGCTGTTAGAACAACATTAATCTGTCAGTTCATGTTTGATTTTGTTGCAGATTTGAAATCTTTTATTTAATTGTGAGTTCTGCAAGAAGTTTTTGAGATTTCAGGATTCCCCCATTCAAAGAGATAAAACTTGGTCTTGTGTGCCCAAAATAGCTGCCCCGAGGCGTTGCAAATATGGCCGCTGAGTGAACAGACTTTCCTTGAAAAGGACTTTTTCTAAAATATGTTAACCAGTTTGACAACATTACCTTTTTAAGAGAATTTAGAAGAATTTACAACAAGATTGTAGCATAAGTAAGAAAACCAAGCATTTTAATTGGCAAACAATTGAAATACAAGGTCAATGAATGTTTTTTTTTTCAGACTCCATCAACATATAACGACGGATGTTGTGATGAATACCAGTATATCTAAATACCAGGTGTAAACAAGGCCTGCGTGTGTCCCTCAGAAACGAGTTGGCACAGCACAGACCTTTCCTGCTTCAGATTCATGTTTTCTAAAGCAGCCTGTGCAATCAATGCCAGGGACAGGCCTGTGTGATTGGGCCCAGGCTGTAGACCTTTTTGATGCGCTGCCTCTAATTTGTGTGTGTGTGTGTGTGTGTGTGTGTGCGTGCAAGTGTCAGATGACAGCAGGCTGTGAGCAAAGGCAGATCAATAGGACACAGTACGGCCGGTTGGCAGACAGCCTTGCTTACGAGCGTGTGTGTGACCGGCCATTTGCCGGGTGTGTTTCGGGAGTGAGCTGAACTACGCTGTGACGTTTCGACACATAACTTGCGTTGCTGCAGCTAATGACCAGAACTGTCACATTTGTTCGGCCCTGATTACACATCAGAGGCCCAATTAGCTCTGGTTAAATCTGACATTCTGATTTCCTCATCACAGACAGAAATCCCAGATAGAGACGACAGAAAGAATGATGGAGACAGAGAGAAAGGGAAGGGTAACATTATAAAAGTGATGTTTTTCTACCCCAAATTCAAGTCTATTCACTGTTATATCGATCTAAAGCCCGTCATACAAGCCCAATCTCATCAACATACAAAGCAGTGCTCTGAATCCAATTTCTGTAATTGGCAATTTCATCGTGGAGATCTGTTTCATCAGTTCAGGAATTTGGCCCGTCCCGAGGGGAGGAAACAGCTCTGACTGACTGAGAGAGCAGCGGAGAGATCAGTGACCACTCTGTTATGTGAATATAAGGATAATAAGGAGACATGTTGTGGCTTTATTTGACTGCAGGATGTTCTTGTAAGGTCTGATTTTATGATGTTACTACATAAACAATTAGCTCTGAACAAGAATGGAGAGAGGTGCGCACCTCTGCCTCTAGCCTCTGATTTACGCCTCTAATTTTGTCTAATTTACTCCCAGTCTAGTGAAATCCTCTGTAGGCCTGCTAGTGTAATGTGAGGTTTTGTGTAGGTCTAATTTTTATTTGATGGAAGGCAATATGCAAGTGTAATCTGATTGGAAAATGTTGTGTAGGCCTGATTTTATTCTTTGAGGTGATGTGTAGATCAAATTGGAAATCTGTAGGTTTTGATTTTAGATGAGATCTTTCTTTCTTTTTTTCTTTCTTTCTTTCTTAAATATTATTTAAATATATTTAATATATAACACGCACATATATTATGTAAACGCATGTGTGTGTGTGTGTCTGTCAGTCTGTCGGTCATCTGTCTGTGTGTGTGTGTGTGTGTGTGTCTGTCTGTCTGTCTGTCATCTGTGTGTGTGTGTGTGTGTGTGTGTGTGTGTGTGTGTGTGTGTGTGTGTGTGTGTGTGTGTGTGTGTGTGTGTGTGTGTGTGTACTTGTCTACCTATCTAACAGGGGACCTTGGCGTCGTTACACACTCACCAACAGGGGACCTCTGAGCCAAGAGGGGACATTTTTCAAGTCCCCTGTTGGTCATGCATTAAATCATGTGAAAATGAAGTAAAAAACTAAAGAAATGCTCTGGTGATTTTTTAAATGTTTGACCAAGTAAGGACCTACAGGTGTGTGTGTTTAAATCATGTTAAAATCAAGAAACAACACTCTGGTGAATTTTTAAAAATTTTGACCAAGAGGGGACCTAAGAGTGTGCGAGTGTTTAAGGCCATGCTCAGCAGCTCCCCTGTAGGCTGGAGCAGGAACTGTAATGGCCCTTAAACACACGTCGTTCACACACACACACTCCTCTATTGTTTGAATGGCCTGCTGTCCTCTGACTCTAGAGCTGCTGTTTAACAGGCTGCTTACTAAAGGAACAAACATTATATAGATTATATCTCTCTACTAAATACCCTGACTAGTTTCAAACTTTGCATTACTTTAAAATTAAATACTACAGGATCCAAGAAAAAACGATTAAAAAATCTAAACAACCAGGATGTAATTAGAAATACATCTGCCATCAAAATGTGTGTGTCCTCAGTTTCTACAAATAAATATAGTAAATACCATCCATCATGGCCGTGGACAGACCGTAAAACTTTATTAAATTATTAAGGGATCTCATTCAATGCTTTTGTAAACATTTTTTGTTTCTGTGTGTATATATATATATATATATATATAACATTTTAATGACAGTGGCCTATAATTATTGAAAAATAATGCATTATTTTATTTATATTAAAAAAAAAGGTACGGTAAATGGGACAAACTTTGCATCTAAAGTTCTTTTAAACAAGTGTTAACATAGACATTAAAAACATTTTATTTTAGGCAAGTATTTGTAAAAATAATGGGTGACTTTTGGCCCATATAAAAGGCCCATGTTACCACCTTATACATTTATGAGCTTTTTAAACTAACCACTTTTGATTTATTTATGTTTAACAAAATGAATCAGGTCCCCTGTTAGATAGTAAATCACGACGCCTGTGTGTTTGCTGTGACATTTCTTATCATCATAAACACACTGCAAAGATTTAGAGTTTTTACAGCAATAACTGAGTTTAAAGAGTTAAATCAAGCAGAGATAGCTCTCTAATGTATTAATTGCAGGTAATTATTGAATAGTGATTACGTTACACACACACACTGACTCAGGTCCCCTGTTAGATAGTAAATCACGACGCCTGTGTGTTTGCTGTGACATTTCTTATCATCATAAACACACTGCAAAGATTTAGAGTTTTTACAGCAATACCTGAGTTTAAAGGGTTAAATCAAGCAGAAATAGCTCTCTAATGTATTAATTGCAGGTCATTATTGAATAGTGATTACGTTACACACACACACTCACTCAGGTCCCCTGTTAGATAGTAAATCACGACGCCTGTGTGTTTGCTGTGACATTTCTTATCATCACAAACACACTGCAAAGATTTAGAGTTTTTACAGCAATACCTGAGTTTAAAGGGTTAAATCAAGCAGAAATAGCTCTCTAATGTATTAATTGCAGGTCATTATTGAATAGTGATTACGTTACACACACACTGACTCAGGTCCCCTGTTAGATAGTAAATCACGACGCCTGTGTGTTTGCTGTGACATTTCTTATCATCACAAACACACTGCTAAGATTTAGAGTTTTTACAGCAATGCCTGAGTTTAAAGGGTTAAATCAAGCAGAAATAGCTCTCTAATGTATTAATTGCAGGTCATTATTGAATAGTGAATATGTTACACACACACACTGACTCAGGTCCCCTGTTAGATAGTAAATCACGACGCCTGTGTGTTTGCTGTGACATTTCTTATCATCACAAACACACTGCAAAGATTTAGTTTTTACAGCAATACCTGAGTTTAAAGGGTTAAATCAAGCAGAAATAGCTCTCTAATGTATTAATTGCAGGTCATTATTGAATAGTGATTACGTTACACACACACACTGACTCAGGTCCCCTGTTAGATAGTAAATCATGACGCCTGTGTGTTTGCTGTGACATTTCTTATCATCACAAACACACTGTAAAGATTTAGAGTTTTTACAGCAATACCTGAGTTTAAAGGGTTAAATCAAGCAGAAATAGCTCTCTAATGTATTAATTGCAGGTCTTTTATTGAATAGTGATTATGTTACACACACACTCACTCAGGTCCCCTGTTAGATAGTAAATCACGACACCTGTGTGTTTGCTGTGACATTTCTTATCATCACAAACAAACTGTAAAGATTTAGAGTTTTTACAGCAATACCTGAGTTTAAAGGGTTAAATCAAGCAGAAATAGCTCTCTAATGTATTAATTGCAGGTCATTATTGAATAGTGAATATGTTACACACACACTGACTCAGGTCCCCTGTTAGATAGTAAATCACGACGCCTGTGTGTTTCTCTCCTCAACCCCCACAACCCCCCACTCACAATTTACATTTCAATAAGGGAGACTTGAAAAACCAGTTTGTGAACCACAGGCCAATAGAGCTCAAACTACCAATGTGGCAGAACCCTTCTCAAATAAACTAGAGAAGATGCTGGGATTTGCCCTGCCAAATTAAACTAAATTACAGTTTTTACAATCGCTAGGCCACATTTCTCAATACTTTGGTCATTTTCAAAACTTGTTCTCCAAACCAACTTTCTGCTTCACATCAGTTATTTCACATTCAAAATCCACAAAAACTAACAAAACACTTAATTCATGTCTCAAATCAAGTGCCAATGAGCCACCGTTTAGCTTGCACAGACTGAAGTTGTGATCGCTGTGTGAAGAGTTTTGAAAAAGTGACCAACATTTGTTTGACAAATTTGAGAGTGCCAGAGACTTTGACTAAGGAGAATATTCTGAGCACAGTGTGTGATGTTATTGAGATCTTTTATGAAACTTTTTAGAGGTGACAAAAGTAAGAGTTCCAGAGTATCTAGCTGAAGAAAAAAGTCTGAGCACAGCATGCGATACTGTTGAGATCCCTTCTGAAACTTTAGAGGAGACACATATGAGCAATACAGTCTCTCTAGCCAAGGAGACAAATCAGAGCGTAGTATGTGATGTTGTTGAGATCTCTTATGAAACTTTAGTGGAGATAAACATGAGAGAATGTCATTTTTTGTCTCAGGATAAACATGTGAGAAGCAGGAGACTTAGCCTTATGTCTCAATTTGATGTTCACTTGATCTCATTTCTGTCTAGGAGAAAGATGTGAGTTGAGAAGGAGATCTCAGGTTTGATTTTCCTTTCCTCTAGGTTGGCCTTTGGTTCACAAACTGGGTTTTTAGGGCCCTATAAAATCCGTTTTATTTTTTCCCAAATTCCGTTTTTTCCGTTTTAATTTTTGCAGATTCCTTTTTTTCCGTTAAAATGTTTGGTAATTCAGTTTTTTTACCCTTTACTGTAATTTTGGTGAAAAAAGAGTTTGCTTTTAATGTTAATATAATACAACATAAAACAAAAAATAGGAATGACCTTAAATTTATCGAGGTAACAAACATCACATTTACTTTTTAGGACAAATATGATATTTGACATAACACTGCACTTCAAATACTTCAAATATTAATGGTTATTAGCTTTAAACTTTCCGGTAAAATAAATTATAATAGTTTATATAAGTTAAAATGAAAGTGCTCCATTAGCTTTTTCTTTCAAGTAATTTTTTTTTAAAAGAACTAAAAAAAAAAAAATCATAAGAATCATATTTTACAGTACTCTTAAGTACTATTAAGTAAAACATTTAAATTTGAAAATTAACATAAAAAAAACATTGCACCATGAAATCATGTAGTGAATTGTTCTGTGTGTTTAACAATCACCATTATGATATCCAGAGCTGTGAAAAATAAAAATACACGAAAACACAACACTGCCAGAAGTTTTTTTCCCCAACTTCAAAGGCCCCTTTAAATGATTAAAACGAGATGCTTAATTTTAACTTTAAGGTTACTTATCATGTAAACTAGCCATATACAGCATGTTAAATGCATGTTTGGAACAGACTAACAGAGGGGAAAACGGTCGCATTTGCAGCAGATATGCATTGCTGCCTAATGTGCACATTATAAATCAAAGCACGAGATGACAGGGGTCGAGCAGAACACCGGAAAATCTGACAGAATGGACAATATTTGTCTGTCTGTGCAATACACGAGCGCGGCTCACGCTCTCCATACGCAAAGCTTCTGCGCCGCCTGCGCGTGCAGTGTGAAACCGCCGTTAGCGTCGAGTTTCTTAACTTTTTCGCTGCCGAAAGCAGAGCCGTGGAGACCAACTTCGCCATACTTTCATTGTTTTGAAGGGCGAGCTGAAATGACGGGAGGGGTTGTGTCACGAAGATTTGCTTCCCCCGGTCTGCACTTTCCTCAGACATACGTTCTCCACCCACACGACACAGAATTTCATTACAAATATGTAAAATTCCGGGGAAATCTGCGTTAACACCAGATTCCGCGTTTATATGCAGATTCCGCGTTAATATGCCAATTCCGCGATTCCGTCCGCGATTCCGTGATCGCGGAAATTATAGGGCCCTAGGTTTTCAAGTCTTCCCTTATTTATTATTATTAAAATGTAAATTGTGTGGGGGGTTGTGTGGATCTACTGTGTTTGTGGGCCCAGTTTACAGCAGTTAGTTCACCTACAAATGAAAATTAGCCCATGATTTACTCATCCTCAAGTCATCCCAAGTGTATATGACATTCTTTTTCAACATTCTGTCATTCAGTTATTTAAATTTATATTAAAAAAGTCCTGGCTCTTCCCAGCTTTAAAATGCCAGTGCCTTGTCGGTCCATAAAAGTGCATCTAACCATCATATAACTGATCCACACAGTAACTGATCCATAGACTAAAATACTAGCTTTCGGTTTTCAGTGCCACACGAATCACATTGCGCTTAAAGGACAACTCCGGTGAGAAATGACCCTAGGGGTAATTAACAGATGGTTACCGAGTAGATCGTTCTCTGGGATGCGGTTTCATGAAAATCGAATTTAAAGAGTTTTATCTCTAAACACAGATTAGCTTATAATGTTTGTCTATGGGGCATGGAATAAGTGAAATTAAATCGCTAGTTAATACCACTAACAAGGCTCAAAATAACCTCACACTAACAAGGCAGCATAATGAGGATCCCTACATGCAAACCGCAGCATTGAGAACTTGTTAGAGTACAAACGGTACAAGACAGTACATTACACGTTTACAGACTGCAGCCATCTTGGAAAACAGTCTCGACTAGTCGAGCCACGAACGTTGTGCTAAGTGAGCTGATCGATAGGAATTAAGTTTGTGAAATCTAATTACATGGACTTTTTTTTCTTTTTTTTTCTCTACTGCGTTCAGTGCTTTCTTCCGGAAACAACGGCCCATATGAGATTCCAAGTCACAGTTCATCACTTAGCACAGCGTTCGTCACTCAAATCTGTTTTTAGAGATAAAACTCTTTACACTTGATTTCCATGAAAACGCATCCCAGAGAACGATCTACTCGGTAACCATCTATTAATTACCCCGAGGGTCATTTCTCACCGGAGTTGTACTTTAAAGAGTAACCCTTCTTCACCCATGAATCCTTGACGTATGTGCACTGACAAACGCTGAAGAGAGAAGATAGAGCTAAACAAAACTTAGCGTCAGGGGTTACTCTTTTCATAATCACACTAAAACACAATTTCTTTCAATAAAAATAGTTTGTTTAGTCTATAAAGTTTAAAATATGGACATTGTTCTTACACAAACGTGCCACTTTGCTTCAGAAGGCTCTTCATTACTCACGTGCTATATGCGTGAACACCTAAAGCACACGCCCCAAAAGCTGTATCTCTGACAGTCCACGAATGCTAAACTAAAATGCTAAAATAATACAAAATTATTTTTTAAAAAATAGGAAGTATCCAAGTAAACATAGTTGCTTATGTCATAGTAGGTTCAGTTAAGTGAACATACACTTTGAGAAAAAGTAACTTTAAAATTATTAACTTATAAAAAAGAATATATATATATATATATATATATATTTTTTTTTTTAAATTATTTAATTTTTTTACAGTGAGGACAATACACTGTTATATTACAACTACTGACAGACCGTCCTGAAAAGCACTGTTTATTTCATGTGTATCATATCTTTTGTATTTATTTGTGCTTTCACTTGTAATGTGTTTGGGCTAGTGGTTTTAGATGTGCTCTTGAAATTGGAATAAAGAATAGTGTGTGTGTTGAGTTTGCTGCTCAACCCCCCACCAGTAATTTACATTTCAATGCATGAAGACTCTCACAGGTGATACAAAGAAGCTCACTACTGTTACCTGTGTCCTAGACCAAATACACTGCCAAAAATAAATTGAAATTACATGATGAAATGAAATTACAATCGCTAGGACATATTTCCCAATATTTAGGAGAACTGAGTGAGGAGTTTATAAATTTGCTAACCAACTTTCAGCTTCACAGCAGTTAATTTTACTTTTACAAATCAACTCATTCTTCCAGAGCACTGGCAGCACAGGTTTACATCCAACACTAACATCAGGAACATTATACAATTAAAATGTCTTTACAAAACTAGAATGACACTCTCTGCTGCTTATAATTCACTGCATGCTTACAGTACAGTACAACATTATTCCTAAGTTTCCTCTTTTGAATGGGTGGTAATGGACTAACACTGGTGTTGGTGTTCAGTTTCATAAAAGTTGCTTTGATAGTGTTTGATTTTTTTAGCAGTATAAATTGCATTACAGTATTACTGTATACATGTTGTAAATTGCTGTCTCATTCAGTTTTGTATTATGTTATTGTTTTGTCCATAAGTTTAACACTTTTGAAAACAGCATGTAAGGATGTGCGAATTGGCCTGTAGAACAAAGATTTGATTGTGTTTGTGTCAAAGTGAGAAAAGATTTCAGGTAAATTGAAAGATGTTGCCATTGAATGCATTTTTTGCTAAAGCAATGTTGATCCACAGTTAAGCTGTGATATAAAATGTTCTTTTACAAAACATTTCTCAATAATAAACACACTTTTTCAACTTTTTCAACTCTTCACACAGTGATCACAACTTCAGTCTGTGCAAGCTAAACTGTGGATCATTGGCACTTGATTTGAGACATGAATTAAGTGTTTTGTTAGTTTTTGTGGATTTTGAATGTGAAATAACTGATGTGAAGCAGAAAGTTGGTTTGGAGAACAAGTTTTGAAAATGACCAAAGTATTGAGAAATGTGGCCTAGCGATTGTAAAAACTGTAATTTAGTTTAATTTGGCAGGGCAAATCCCAGCATCTTCTCTAGTTTATTTGAGAAGGGTTCTGCCACATTGGTAGTTTGAGCTCTATTGGCCTGTGGTTCACAAACTGGTTTTTCAAGTCTTCCCTTATTGAAATGTAAATTGTGAGTGGGGGGTTGTGGGGGTTGAGGAGAGAAACACACAGGCGTCATGATTTACTATCTAACAGGGGACCTGAGTCAGTGTGTGTGTAATGTAATCACTATTCAATAATGACCGGCAATTAATACATTAGAGAGCTATTTCTGCTTGATTTAACCCTTTAAACTCAGGTATTGCTGTAAAAACTAAATCTTTGCAGTGTGTTTGTGATAATAAGAAATGTCACAGCAAACACACAGGCGTCGTGATTTACTATCTAACAGGGGACCTGAGTCAGTGTGTGTGTGTAACGTAAATCACTATTCAATAATGACCTGCAATTAATACATTAGAAAGCTATTTCTGCTTGATTTAACCCTTTAAACTCAGGTATTGCTGTAAAAACTAAATCTTTGCAGTGTGTTTGTGATAATAAGAAATGTCACAGCAAACACACAGGCGTCGTGATTTACTATCTAACAGGGGACCTTATAACCCTAAAGAACAATTTCTGCTTGTCCAGTCCTTGATTTATTTTATTTTTGTAAATGGTGCAAGAAATCAAATCTCACTCTTAAAATCTCAAGAACAAAGTATTTCGGGGGGATTTTAGAGAGCAGAAACTATATTTGAATAGGCAGCTAATACAATCGGGCACAAATGTAAATGCATTGGTGTACCTGACAATAATCTTAAATGAGAGATGTGGACTGATCATATACTGTAATTATGAAGACACAACAGAGAATGAATTTCTTAAAGAAATGACTTTTCTGTAATGTATTAGGTATTATGTCTAAGGTATATTGTGTTTGTGTGTGTGTGTGTGTGTGTGTGTGCCTATTGTGATACCAGATGCCTGTGTAAACAAGTTAACTTATTTTAATGTGTTGACTAACATACTAAAGCACAAGAAGACTTGTGGACTAACTAAGTGTAGTGTGTTACTTGATGTTACATCTTGTAACTTTATTGCGACTGTGTAATAAATATATTTAAAAATAAATTAAAGTATTAAAGTATATTTTAGGTTACAAATAAATACTTCTCAGTACATTCAAAAGAACACAGTTATTATAAAAAGACATATTATTACTTGACACATTATATAGTCTGTACGAAGCTTAACTGCATTTATGTTATTTATTTGTAAAGACATGTAATGGTGGAGATGGCATATATATATATATATATATATATATATATATATATATATATATATATATATATATATATATATATATATATATATATATATAAAATGAAGACAGACTTGACTGCCAGCTCACTTCACATTCACACACAGCTCCACTGCAGACTAATGGAGGTCCCCTGTTGGATAGGTAGACATCGGTCACACACAAACACACACAGCTCCATTAGAGTCTATGGAGGTCCCCTGTTGGATAGGTAGACATCGTTCAGGTCCCCTCTTGGCATATTTTTAAAAAAATAAAAAAATGCTTATTTGAAGTTATATTGTGAATAAGGACCTTAAAAGAAAATTTTGTATGTGATTTTTGTTTCTTCAAAATGACTAGAAACACAGGTCCCCTCTTGGATAGTGTAGAGTGATAGTCCCCTCTTGGTAATATAGACGTGTATGTGTGTGTGTGTGTGTGTGTGTGTGTGTGTGTGTGTGTGTGTGTGTGCGTGCGTGCGTGTGTGTGTGTGTTTGCGTGTATAGCCACTGTAAGGTGATGATTTCATCAGGCAGAGATCAGAGATTCAAATGAGCATTGTAAATCACATACCATTAATGAGCTGCCTTGTAAATTAGTAATGCAGGGTGTGTCGGAGTTGGAATGGGGGGGTGCCACATGGGGACACATAAACTACCTCCACAGGGCTATTTACTGCCACCATAACCGTACTCAGAACCTGAGTCTGGCACACTGCCCCACACCCAGAGAGCTTTGATGGCCTTTTTCACTGGTCCATCTCCATCGCTCATTAGAAGGCCTGGGGGACCGTCTGTGCTCTTTGCACCCTCGCAAATGATGGAGGACGATAAAACAGAAGGCTTTGGGCCTTTGGAGTTACTCTCCAAGACCCATAACCAGGCTTGAACAGAATCCATGCAGATTTGGAACAACCCTCAATCAAAAAGTCCTATAAATCTTACAGGTCCTATTTATTTTATTTTATTTTTTCATATTGTCAAAGGTATTACTGTATGGTGTCATCTCGCTTTTGAACACATCATATGTTTACATACATTTTTCTCAATTCTGTTTATTTTATGCACACAAAAAAAAGGAACAAATTGGAACATTATGGGAACAAATCAGCATGGGTACTTTTTTTCTATTTGTATTCTCCAACATATATTTTCCTGTGTGTTCATATCATTAATAATGATAAAGTGGAAGAGCATGTCCTCAGTCAGTCGGGCCTGTTTGGGTTATGAGTTCCGCCAGCTGCCATAATATCCAGAATTGTATCAAGATAGCACCTGCTGTCTCTCAGAATGGGGTGTCTGGAAAACATTGAGGCTTTGCGTTGGTAATTGTTTTGTGGCCAAATCGATAGCATGAATGGAACAATCAAACACGTGCCAGGTTCCTGTTCTGAGGGGCTGGTGGGGGAGCCGGGCCTTTAAAAGAATCTTTCCGTCAGTCTTTTGTGTATCTCTGAATCGGTCAACACCTTACTTTCTGTTCTAGTCGCAGTATTGATCCCTCAGGCGACAATAGCTTAGCATTTCTGTGTACGTGTGCATCCTGCTTTAAGTTATAATGCAGCTGGGGATCCCAGGTATGAAACGACAGACACTGAACAGGGAAAAGTCGGCTAGACTCATTAATATGAATTATTTGACAATCCCTCAGCATCTGCTCAGATTTACTGAAAAGTCTTTTGAAAATATATTTTTCTTACACCAAGCAAAGTGAGACCTTTAAAGTGCAATTTATTAATTAGTTTGTTTATTAGCAAAATCTTGACACTTAAAACAGGATTATTTTTATTTATGATTATTTATTTATAGATATAATTATGATTATATCTATTAGGAATAAACAGAATAGTCATAAATAATAATTTACTATGACTGTTTTAAATAAGTTTTATTACAATGATTATTTTTAATAATCGTGTATTTGGAAATGACCATAATCCTAAATCTAATAATTATATTTTAGAAATAATCATATATTTTAAGTTTTTTTTCCATTCTCAACGTGAGTTCTCAACATATTTATTTCCTTAAACTGTATAAATGATGAATTCCCAAAATCCGGGTTTGCACATTTTGTTTCTAAAAAGTGTTACATTGTTTGCTACACCCCTGCATGTGCAGCACATGTATATGTGAGTACACTACAAAAGCATCAAGAGGCCTGCAGACATATACATTCCTATTTTTGCCATGGCCCCTGAAGCCGAGCGTCTTTAATTCGGCGGGCTTTAAATATTGCATGACTTCCTGATGGCAGTGGCAGTCAGAGGCTTGGCTGCACTGGTATTAACCTGTCTGTATAAATCAGGAACCCTCCCAGGCCTGCTCTCTGCTCTCCCATCCTCCTATCAGCCTTCTCTTCCCTCCCATCTCTCATTTGTCCATCTCAACTCGGGCCGATCTGATCAGGGGGCCCCAGTAATCCTGCGCCAGGGGCCCGAACATCAGCGCTAGGCAGGTGACAAATAGTTTTTTAATTGCCTGCACCAGAAAAAGCATTAGTCTAGTCCCCTTCCTTGGTAGGGGCGGGCAGGACGTGCACGTAATAATAATAGCCGGGCCGACGCCTCCCTGCTGGCTATTTTTAGACTGGGTATTTTGAGGGCTCGGCCAGTGGATGTGTGTGTTTATGTGTGAGAGAGGGAGGGAAAAAAAAGAGTGTTTGGACAGTAGAAATGAAGGTGCAGCATTAGATTCTCTATTCCGTGAGCCAACCAACACCCAGCGCCACTCTCCCAGCAGGCACATGCACACGCTTTCCTAAGCCTGCCTAAAATGAAAGGAAATACTGTGTGTGTGTTTGGTGTGCTGAAGAACCCTGATGAAGCTGTCCAGTTTATGTAGCAAGCTGCACACTCCTGCTGCTTTGGCTTGGTTTGTGCTTAGTGTTGAGATATGGTATTGATTTTTTTCTCCTTTATCCTCTCTGTCTCTCTTTCTCTCTCTTTTTCTCTGTCCCTCTCGCTCTCTCTCATCAGTGCCCTTGCCATATCTATGTAAGATATTGGCTCAGCATTTGCTGAGCCACACACAGTAGCGTGTGTGTTCGTAGGGCGACACTGACCCCATCCGTTCAGACGGAGAAGGCTGAGGTGGGTGGAGACACAGACATCTGTGAGAACACAAAAAAATACGTATGTTTAGCACGTGTGTTGTGTTTGGGTACATATGCTTGCGCAAGTGGTCAAAAGCGTATTAAAAAAAAGCTTGTTTATATCTTGAGATCACAGTTTGTGTGAGTGTTGGTGGTTTTGCAGCAGTATGAATGTTTAGCCTGAAGTCTCTCCGTTTCTGGGACTGAATCTCAGCATGAGTTTGCCTCACTGCAGTTCTGAGGATCCTTAGATGTGCTGTCCTCTTCCCTCAAACCCCTCTCTCTCTCTCTCTCTCTCTCTCTCTCTCTCTCTCTCTCTCTCTCTCTGACCCTTTTTCACACACATACTTGCACACATAAAAACAGCATGCCTTCCCTTCAGTGCTCTCATGAACTTCTAGACTCCATCGCTCTCACAGTCACTATAGCCCTTTTTCTTCACTCTCATTTCAAATAAAGTAAAGGGATAGTTCACCCTAATCGCTTCCTTTGTCATACAGGTTAGGAATTAGCCTAGAAATCTAGACGCACCCTAGTGGCAGCAAATCTAATCTGCCACAAGTGTCGTCTAGCAACTCTCAATACACGTCTGAGCTGTAAAAACCAAACTCTGGTCAGGCCAATCACATCGTGTATAGAGTTGGTGGGCAGGGCTTAACATAGTGACGGCAGAGTTGCATGCTACTTGAAAATAAAGAAGCTGGCGAACGTTTTCTGGAGTTAAAACTTGGAGTTAAGCTTTTCTTTGAGATGAGAACAAAGAACGGCACTGAAGTCATTCTTAAGAAAGGAAGATGTGTTCTGAGTTTTGCCGACCGGATACGGCGAAAGTTTAATCTATCAATGAGCTCCGCTTCACCTTCGTTGCTCTGGTTGGTTGTAGCGCTATCCTATCGCGTGCAGAGGGAGATTAAAAAACAACCGTTTATCCCGCCCCTCGGATTGAGCCGTAAATGGTAGTTTCCAGACTAAAAAAATCTTGATGTGGGTCTGGCTTGTCATGCTAGTTACGAATGACAAATGATGACAAAATCTTCATTTTTTGGGGTGGAGTATCCCTTTTTATATGAAAGTGAAGATAGTAAGCTTAAAAAAGCAAAGCGTACAAAAAATCAAAAGTGGTCGATATTCTTGGAATGATTTGTGCTATTATCAACTTAAAATGTAAGTTGTTATACACAGATTTTGTTGAAATCCGATGGCTCAGACAGGCCTTCATTGACATCAATGTCCTTTCCTCTCTCAAGACCCATAAAAGGCATTAAAGACGTCGTTACAAAGTCCATCTCACTACAGTGATTCTACAATAATTTTATGAAGTGACGTGAATAGTTTTTGTGTGCAAAAAAAATTAAATAACGACTTATATAGTGATAGGTCAATTTAAAAACAAAGCTTTCTGAAGCATCGGAGCTTGATTCGATACACTGATTAATAACGGTTCGAAGCTTTGTTTTCAAACCGGCCCATCACTATATGTCGTTTTTTAGATGTAAAACTATTCTCGTCACTCAATAAAATGATTGTTGAATCACTGTAGTGAGACGGTTTTTGTAACAACATCTTTAGTGCCTTTTATGGGTCTTGAATAAGGAAATGATATTGGTGTCAATGAAGGCCTGTCTGCGCCATCGGATTTCAACAAAAATATCTTCATTTGTGTTCTGAAGATGAACGGAGGTCTTACGGGTGTCGAACGACATTAGGGTAAGTAATTAATGATAGAATTTTTATTTTTGGTTAAACTAACACTTTAACTCGAAAACCACCACAACGTCCTGATTTGTTGCAAAAGTCTGAGTCAATAGAAGGATTCCTTCATTAAGACACACATCTCTCCTTCTCTAATGCCCTCTCGCAATCTGTTCCTCACAGAAACCTGGTGTAATGTACAACAGGCACAGAACACAAGTTCGTTTTGATGGCGCTTTTACTGTACATCCTAGCTAGAAACTAGTTCTTACATCAATAAACGTGACATCTGCTTTCATGTCACTGGTTAAAGTTTTGTCTCTATCAGCCGGCCACAGGAAACACTTTCTGACCATATCATCGCAGAGTGGCCGCTGTCTGAACGCAGCCCCTGCAGCAGTGTTGAGGAGACCTTTTACCAGCCATTTACTCTCTTCCCTTCAGGGATCGGCACATCCTCACACACACACACACCTTGTGTTATCCTGCCATTTGGCATATGTTCAGAGTGTGTCTGGACACAAGACAATCTGTTATGGAGTTGTCACTTTTAGATGGTGTCCTTGAAACTGGTCCAGGGATTGTCCAGCTGACCTTTGACTTCTGTAGACAGCGCTCATGTATGGCTACCATCCAAGTCCATTCCGATTTGATCCAACCAGATGTGACGCGTGTTTGTTAAAACACTCACATGCCTGCACGACGCACTGTTGACCCAGAAAACTCTCGGCAGGGTGACGAAGGGTTAAATCCACCTCCGTCCTTCTCCTTTCCCTGCCCTGCCAGCTGTTCCTACTCCTCCACACCTTTCCTCTCTTTATCCACTGCTCCCTGCAATCCACAGAACCTCTTGGACCAGTAAATGAAAGCTCATTTGCAAGTTAGATAAATCCTTTGAATGTATTATGGATGTAAACAAATTAGCCCGTAGGCCCCAGATGATACCAAATGGAGCGGAGGTCTCTTCCTGTGGTGGTTTCCTGCACATGCTCAGTAGCTTGATTGATGCTTTTCTTCTGCCTTAATTATTTCAGTACGAACTGATTCTCGCCGTATGAGACAGGTGCGTTGTTAAAGTAATGCTCTTTAAAGCTACCTCTGTAAAGCTCCCTGCCGAGTCCTTCCTCTCCTCATCAATTCATAACAAGAGAACTCAGCCAATTAAAATGGACCGGAGAGGGGCGATAGGTGTAGTGTCGTGCTGAATCTGTTTATCCACACCGATGTTTGTGGTCAGTGCCGTTTTGCTTCTTGTAGCACCACATTACTTTATTAGCTTTAGTTTCTCATAATGATTAGTGGTGGTTGTAAGAGCCACTAAAACTACTAAAAAGCTTAATATTAATGTTTGTCTCCTGTTTTAAAGAGTGCAAAAGTCATTTACACATGTTCTAAACATAAATTAATTTCTCCGGTGAAACGTTAAAGAAATTTCGAAAAAGTGTTTTTGTTTAGTCAATGGGTTCCAATTTAGTTTGAATGAAGGTCATACAGGTTTGGATCGACATGAGTACATTTTCATTTGGGGGGGAATTACCGTTTTAAAACAGGAGCAAATAAATCTCACAGATTTTCACTGAAGGAAGGATTCAAGCCATAGGCACCAGAACATCATCTAAGGAGACTTTTATCTAGCAATTGCACAGAACACTGTAGCGATGCACTAACACCCACCAGAACAGTCTAGAAATTCTCCAGTGACACTCTAGCAGCACTCTAATGAACACCCAAATCACCCATACCTTTGCAATTACCCAGAACACCATAGCAACGTCCTAGCAACCATTTAAAACAGTTTAGTAATGCTCTAATGTCCACCCAGAACACCATAGCAGCATCCTAATGAACACTTAGAATACCTTAGCAATGCCTTAATCAAAGAGAACCCCACAGCATCACCCTAGCAACCATTCAGAATACCCTAGCAACCCCTAATGAGCACCCAGAACTCCCTAGCAACATCCTAATGACCACTCAGAACACCATAGCAACGTCCTAGCAACCCCCCAGATCACTTTACTTTAGCAACTGCCCAGAACACCTTAGCACCATGGTAGGGAATTTAGCACTGGCAAGCAGCAGTTAAAAATCTGTGCTTTTTGTTTTGTGTGAACACTTGTATAAGCACACAAGCACTCATGTATTTGCCTTTTAAACTGCACTGTCTGTGTATGGCAGGGCAGAGGTTAAAGGAAGAGAGGAGTGAGTAAAGCATTGTTGAGATTGATTAAGACTCACTATTGATCAGAGAGTGTGTGGGCGTGGGTGGGTGTATGGGGATCGGTAGAGCCCAGGGCCCATCTCTCTGAAGACTCCAGCTCTGTTCTCTAAAGCAGGCTGGCTAGAGACCCCTCCGGGGGACACATCAAAGAGTCCTGCTCCCCAGCCACCCTTGTCTTTTGAAGACAGCGGCGTTTGATGACATCACATCCCCTATTATTCCACAGTTGGCCATTGTGGCTCATGTGGAGCAGAATACCTCAGTTTGTGGGGAACGGCAGACGGAAAAAAAGAATCTACTGAATCTTTCAATCTCTGTTGTCCAGCACCACTATCAAAATTCACACTGAGTAATATGGAAATGTTGGATTTCTGTATGTCTAGTTTTTTGAATACTTCTCTGCATCCTATTGTATCTTTGCATTTTCACTTGTTTTGAAATGAATAGACTATGCTCTGCTGCAAGATTAACTCTGAAAATATGACACCCATCTCCTTTTATATGGATCCTGTTTACTGTACCTGTAGTAAGACATCAACAAACGGACTGCATGCTAACAATAACTGACAGGCCAGGGTTTGTTTCCTTTATGGACACCTGCACTACTGTTGTTCTCCACATCTGCCTCACACCTGCGGTGACCTCATGCAGACCTCGAGGCCTGAAGCTACTGATCTCAGAGAGGTCAAACATATGGCCAAGCATGTTAAACACCCTCACGCTGGCCACACTCTCCCAGCTAGAGTAACATTCAAGCATATCGTTCCTGAGCTGGCATAGTGTTTAAAGAGGTACACTGAAAAAAAGGTGTTTACTGCTTGTTCAAATTGCTTAATTAAAATGAGCTAAAGCAACACAATTGCTATACATTTTGTCCTTACTTAATTTGATTGTGCTCAATCCACTTAAATATAATAAGTCAAGTGGACGTTTACTTAATCCGTTTGTGTTGCGATTACATTAATGATTTGTGTTACATTAACTGAAACTGGATGGGGCTTGTTAGTTCCCAGCTTGCTTTGCATATGGCTGAATCTAGAGAGAATAAATGGTTATTTTATATGTAAAATTTGTATGTATTTTTGAACAAGATGAGAAAGGGGGAGACTTGATTGTGTTTAATAGTGTTTAATATTCAATAATGTTGAAATTGTTAGAATAATTAAAATTACAGGTTTACCATTGTGGAGAAGAGTGGAGTATTCACTTATGGCTGTGGACCAAACAACTAATGTCAATTCAATATGGCTTTGCTGGAGGAACTTGTAACAGAAATGTAAAATTCATTTCCTGACAAGCATAATCGTTTTTTTATTATGCAAAAAAAAAACCTAAGTTTCCATTTGAAGCTATTTTCCATACATTTCATGTTTAAAAGGCACAATAAAATGTTTTAAGTGGCTTTTTTTTCAAATCACTGAAGTAAGATGATAACTTTTTGGAAGGAATAAATGGAAACCCTTTTTTCATTGATAATCTTCCAACACGATCTCATAGTAATGCGTATCAATAGTACGAGTGTGAAATGCAAATGCTACGCAGTTTTTCGCATGCATATGATACCCACTTTATGGCGTGCATATGACACGCTCTTGGGTAGGATTAGGGTGGTAGGGTGGGGGGTTCGTACGTATAATACACCATAAAGTGAGTATCACATGCACGCCAAAACTCATTTTGGCATATACATTCCACAAGATTGCACAATCTTCCCAATCAATGAGCTGTAGTCTTGGCAAAAACATTAAATCAATGAGTTGAACTCTTGAACGAATCAGTCTGCTTTATGAACAAATCATTTAGTCAAAATTGTGAACCTTGAAAAGATCCAGTTCAAAAAGAACTATTTGTTTAGTGATCCGATTCATTGATTCAATGATCAAATGAACAGCATCAGTAAACAGTTTCAAATGAGCAGTATCAGAGAGAAACAGTTTTTCTTTTGGTCACACGTTTTGTAAAAAAAAAAAAAAAAAAAAAAAAAAAGCTTCCAGTAGTGTATTAACAGAATAATATGAACACAATAACATAAATTGTGTATTTTTGGAGATTTCTAAAGAAGTGTGCTAAGAATAAGTATAGGAAGAGATATGTGTCTGTACCGTTCAAATATAAAACATTAAAGGCACTAGATACAGAAGAATATACTGTATAAGTCATATGCACTGCAGTCACATTTTTATTTTTCAGGCCTAACCTCTGTCACATTGTCCTCTCTCTGTATTTCTGTCTGACTCTCCCTTGCTCGCGCTCTCTTTGCTTTTGTCTTCTTTACCCAATCCCCTCTCTCAGCTTCAGGGCTTTTCTGACTTGCTATTTGCTTTAACCCTGAATCAATCTGTTTTGTGCAGAACTCATAAACTTTTCATAAGCTCAACCCTTACACCCGTGTGAGTGAGCTCGTCAAGACTCCTCCGCCTGTCCTGCTGCTTGTTTGATATTCAGCGTCCTTAAGTGCGGCGCCGGACCCCACGCCGGGCCACGTTCAGTCGCGCCACGTGCCTCCTCTCTACCGCTCGGCAAGCCGCTCCTGTCTCCGCATCGATCTCGGCTGCCATGCATCATCTGAGCACGAGCCCTATCTAGCCGCGCCATGTTTAATTTATGTTGTGGAATGTCCGCTCAGTTAGACACCCTCGACTGTTTGGAGACGTGCCGTGCCCAGACGCTTAATGTAGTGGCTGCAATTTGTGCTGTGTTTGCCTGATTAGCACTGAGTGACGTTTGTCCACACCCCACCTCGCCGAGGGACGGATGCAGGCGATGGATTTTGTGTTTGCTCACCAGAACGGCATTGACGTTCACAGTGATGCGTTTTGCTGTGACACCTTGCCGCGTGTTGGTCAACAGACTTAATAAGCACAGGACAGACTCGCTCTTCTCTATCTTTATCTTTTCTCTCTCTCACTTTCCCTCTCGCCCTTGCTCTCGCACACACTTTAACCGAACAGCAGGTCAAACTTTTTTAAACGTGTGCATCGCTAACAGGCTCACTCAGGCAGAAGTGCCACCTCAGCACCTGTGCCTTAATGATTAATACCATATTGATGATCTCAATTAATTTCCTATTACGCAGCAGCAGGTCTGCACCACTCGGTTTCTGTCACGGCCCTGAGTTTGGACTGGGGGAGATCTCTAAGGGCAGCTGGCAGCCGTTGATAGTGGGAGATTTCGAGCCGCTTTGCAGCATGCTTGCACGATGAAGAGAGTATTTTCTCTGCGATGGTGACTGACCTTCACTGTGTATTTGTCGTCCAGTAATGAGCGAGAGCTCTTAGACGATATGAAAAGACATTTGTGGTGCATATAATGGAACATATTTATATGTGAAACAGGATAATGTGGAGTAGGACGTAATTTTATCCATTTGTATGTTGTTGGATTATGACACAATAGGCACAATATGTACGATTTTTGGATTAAAATATCCAAAAACCACTAGAACAATGTTATATATTTTCTTGGCTTGTGTACTTATATATTCCCAAATGTTTACAAGAATGTTTAAATGCAGAGAAATAAGGCGTTTTAACCAAGACACGGACACCTATCAATAACATCATACCCGTTACCTTCGATATCCGCTTTTATTTTGTAGAATCATGAAAACACCAAAGAGGCTTTAATATATTATGTTTTACTAGACAGGTGAACGACTGTTTGGATACATTTATCGACAGAAAACTAATCATTGTTATATTGCTCAACACACTTAGTCTTATTGTTTAAATCTCTTGTTTTTTCACGATTTACTACGAGTACCAAGCGTAGACAGCCGTTTACTATAAGGATTTGTTAGCTGGAGAGTTGGCAATACAATGTCGTCTCGTTTTTATATTTAATTTTCAATGTGAGTTGGCTTGAGCTCAGTGAAATCCTGGAGTCATCAAGCTACGCCTTTGTTTTGAATAAGCGACTTCTAGCGGTGAAACTTGACATATTGTGGCTTTACAAAAAAAAAATCCCCCACCCAGAAAAGAAAAAAGTGAGGTGGAGAAAGAAAATCTTATTTATTTACAGTAGAATAACACAGACATTCTCTAGTCTTCACATGAACCTTCTGAAATAATTCTAATATGCTGGTTTGACGCCCAAAAATCTGCCTAATAGTTTTGTGGGAAACCATGATTCTAGAAAGTAGAAAGCTCAAAAGAACAGCATTTATTTGGAGATATGTTGTAACATTATAAATGTATTTACCACCACTCAATGGTTCAATGTGTTCTTGATGAATAAACATCTTATTTTTCACCCCCCAAAAAATCGTATTTATCACAACCTACTAATATACAGTATGTACAGTAGGGATGGATCGTGGTTATATCTACGGATACTGCGGAAAATCAGCCGGTTGGGTAGGCCAAGTTATAAAAAAATATAGCATTTTGATTAATTGTTTGTTGGGTCATGGGTGGATGACATAAATCATTAATGATGGAAAATTAACATGTTTAAAACGTAATTTTTCATCAGACACTAATTTGCAGACTCTCTTTAAGCAATGCAGTTGCGGGTCCGCTTGTTTAAACAACAATGGAGGCAAAACAGAGCTGAGAAAAAATTCAAAAAGGACAATTAAAATTAAAAAAAGGAAGGAAATAAAAGTACGGTATGGTTTGACTGAAATGGAAACAGTGACATTTCAATTTAAGTTTGAAGGAAGTAAGGGAATGTAATTTTGCCAACGATTAACTTTTACTTTAAATAAAAGCAGCCTACTTTAGTGTACCGTATTTCCATATCATCGCGCTTAACACTCATGTTAACAATCATATTAATTGTAATATGATGATCGGATGTGGTTCGGGTGTGGATAATGAAATCGGGGAAATCGGGGGGATGATTTGTTTTTAACAGCGGATTCAGGTGACGTCAGAGCACCATTGTTCAGTTTGTCACATTTTTCATTTAAAATAAAAGCTTTTTTTAAGCATTCATGTGTCGGTCTGTCATGACACATTACATTTTGCAAATGCAGGTTTCTTAAAATATGTATGTCAATTTTATTTTAATGTATAGTACATTTTAGAAGAGTATTGACATGTGGTCAAACCTTTCCTCAGGCAATCACATACACAAGACAGAATGAGACCCTGTTAAGTAATTTAGTTGTTTTGATCTCAGTTCTTCTGGATTTTCACTTTACTACTAAAGAAAATTATTTTTTTGTTTTTTTGTTTTAGCACTTTTTGTCCATTTGCTCCATCCTCTCTTGTCTTTTTCCTCACTTATTTCACCTGCCATACCAATTTCAACACCCTCAGCTCTGGCCTCTGTCCCTCTGCCTCTCTCCTAAAGTGACTTAACTCATTCTGCTGGTCGCTAGGCAACTACTGGCCGGTTTGTTGTCCCAGAGGGCGAGGGTTTATGTGTGTAGGCATCTGGGGGTGTCTCATGAGCGCCTGCACCCTGGGGCCCTCCAGCTGGAGTGGTCAGTGTGCTCTTAGACCTCTCAGTGTTGTTGATGTAATGGTCAATTTCACGGGGGGGAAATTATTTAACTGCTTTTTTTGTCCAGAATTTTACCCACTAGGCCATTTCCAGATTACACTGAGGCTAGTGCCACAGCATTTTAAGGCTATAGATGCTATCTTCTTTTATCTGCTGTCCCTGATTATATCAGCTTATCTGTGATTCAATCAGGAACTTGAAGTCCTAGCACTCAAGAAATGGTATGCCATACAGAGCCTTCTCCCCAAAATATAAATCATTTATGGCCACAGCATTATCAGCACATTATGATTCTGGTAAACAAGGTTCAGACTCTGGCTTAGGCTCACATTTAGCATTAGGATCAAAACTCAGGCTTCCCTGCTTTAACAAAAACAGCTTAGACCAGCATGAATTTCCAATCTGGTCCGGCTTGGAACATACTGATAAAATATATATTTTGATTTCTTATTTTTCAGCAAAAACATCTAAAACCCTATAAAACATTTTTAGGTTTCTGTCTCTCCATTAAATGTCTAAGTAACCAAAACTTAGAAGATCCAAAAAGGCCAAAAGCTAAAAATATCTTAATTTGTGTTTAAATATGAACATTTTATGGGTTTTGAAACTGCATGAGGATAAGTTAAAGGGTTAGTTCATCCAAAAATGTAAATTATGTCATTAATGACACCTTAAGACCTCAGCATACGACCAGCGTATTGATAAATTGATGAATTCGGATCCCCAATGTCCAGTAATTTCAGCAGTTTGGCAGTTTGACACACAATCTGAATCATGAATCAATACGCTGATTCATGACCATTCGAATCTTTTTTTGCGGGTTGAAAACAAACAGGGAAGAGAAGACAATGCTAAATAAAAAATGTGGTTATTTTTGGACCAAAATGTATTTTCGATCCTTCAAGAGATTCTAATGAACTAACTGATGTCACATATGGACTACTTCGATGATGTTTTTATTCCCTTTCTGGACATGGACAGTATAGTGTGCATACACTTCCATACGCTCTCGGACTAAATATAAAATATCTTAAACTGTGTTCTGAAGATGAACAGAGGTCTTACGGGTGTGGAATGACATTAGGGTGAGTCATTAATGACATAATTTTCATTTTTAGGTGAACTAGCCTTTTAATGATGACAGAATTTTCATATTTGCATATATTCCCTTTTAGACATTTAAGTTTTCAGAGAATTTGATCTCAATATCTTACATAGTTTTGCTTATTATTTAATTTTACTGAAACCAAAACGAATTATTTTTGTCATTGTAAAATATACTAGTTAGTTCTAGATTTGTGCTGTTATAGCTGGTGGACCAGGATGGCTTTATAAAAAATAATTATAATTGGTCAACCAGCTTTACCAGAAAGATTATGGCTGAAGCTTCAAGATGAGAAGCCTGGTAGGTACACCATCATCTAAAACCTGACAACCTGGTTAACCGACAGGGTTAGACTGACTGCAATGGCTGGCTGTCTTTGCTGTGTTCTTCACTGACACAAGCACTTCCTGTGAGAGACTTTGGACATTAGGACCACAGTCACCAAGCTCCACTGAGCCCATCACAGCAGACTGATGGCTCCCAGACGGCCTGCTCCCGGTCTGCTCAGGGCACACACTCACAGAGCTAATGGAGAGCTGCCAGATGAATAACTGAAACACTAGTGGAAGCGAAGGTGGAATCTGTACTTTTACAGTAACTCCTACATTTTGTCCTCTGTGCTCAGTGCAAACTCCAATTGATCTGCTATGAACATGTACTCCAAAGAATACAGAATATCTTACGGGTTTTTTTTGCAGAACTACGTGTTGATACCTGGGCAAATACATAACCGCACGCTCCACGGACACACTCTTGTGAGCTGAGTAGTTCTGCCCCTGGAAGCTAAGTTATTTAAAGCTGGCTCTTGACTTCATCTGAGTCATTATGGGCTGCTGAATTAAACATCACAGGCCTCAGCCTCTGGCTCCTGCAGAAACGCTCTGCCGTGCTTTGCACCAGCTCCGTCTCTTCCTCAAAAAGTTACGTTCGCCAACACCACTCCACGCGCTTTTCTCTCTCATGTCTGTCGAGTGGGGCCGAGCCGAGACCTAACAAGAGAGAATGGCACATCACAGTCCTTGAGAAGTGGAGGATGATGTGCACCGGCTGAGGTCGTTTCACACGCTCGAGCATAAAGTGAGGAGTTGTCAAATAGCCATGCTGCATTTCTCACCCATTTCTTACTGTGCATCCCATGGGACTGCGATTTACATGGACCTCCTGTGGGGCGTGCAGCTTTCTGCATGAAATGTGTATGTTTGCTTGTATGTGGGCGTTAGATAAGCTAGCCATTGCACAGCAGTAGTCTGAGACCGCATAGGCAGAGTTTTGATGTGTGCTTGGGGGAGTGTTTTGTATGTGTGAATATTTAAAAAAATACATGAGTTTTAGTATTGATGTTACTGTATATTAAAGCCACAATATGTCATTTTCAGCTAGAGGTTGCTCAATCAAAACAACGGCGTAGCTTGTCAACGTCTTGATTTTGCAGAGCTTTTGTTATGCCGCTGACGAGCGAGTCCACTTCTTCCACTCATGCTTATGTGGGGTAACGCAGCACTGTTTTATAACATTAGATACATTTGAGTGTGTTGTTAGTGATGTTATAATGCTACTCTGTTCGTTCACTTGGTGACTACTATGAAACACTTGTTGCACAATGCAAGTAAGCTAGATTGATATTAGACATGTTAAAACATGGTACTCGAGGTAATTCAAGAAAACAAGATTTAATCAATAAGACTAACTGTGTTGAGCTATATAACAATGATTCGCTATCTTTAGTGTTTCTATGGTTTCTATGAAATAAAACGAGGGTAACATGGAAAATCAAGGGTAACGCGGGTATTGTCATTGATAGTCGATGTATGGACATGGTCTGTGTCCTGGTTAAAATAGCTAATTTCTCTTGGAAACATTTGGGATAATGTAAGTAGTCTACACAAGTCAGCAAAATATATAACACTGTCCTAGTGGTTTTTGGATACTTTAATCTAAAAAAACTTGCACATTGTGCCTTTAAGTTACTACTTAACATGAGAAGGTCAGCTAAACATTTTAGATTGACATTTCTTTGATTTTTGGCACTTTTATGTCTAACAGATTTCAACTTTTTTGTTATATAAAATGTCATATGAAGATAAAGCGGACTTTCTGCCTTACAGTACATTTACATTTAATCATTTAACAGACGCTTTTATCCTAATCAACTGTATACAAAATTATCAATTAAAATGAATACAAATTAATAAATAAAAAAGTACATATTCATACAAATATGATAAAATAATATATATTTGTTAAAAGATTAGTTCACCCATCATGAAATTGATGTCATTAATGACTCACCCTAATGTCGTTCCACACCCGTAAGACCTCCGTTCATCTTCAGAACACAGTTTAAAATATTTTATATTTAGTCCGAGAGTGTATGAAAGTGTATGCACACTATACTGTCCATGTCCAGAAAGGGAATAAAAACATCATCGAAGTAGTCCATATGTGCCATCAGTTAGTTCATTAGAATTTCTTGAAGCATCAAAAATACATTTTGGTCCAAAAATAACAAAGACTACGACTTTATTCAGCATTGTCTTCTCTTCTGTGTTTGTTTTCAATCCTCAAATAAAGATTTGAATGGTTATGAATCAGCGTATTGATTCATGATTCGGATCGCGTGCCAAACTGCTGAAATCACGTGACACTGGCGATCCGAATCATTGATCAATTCACTGATCGATTCACTGATTCATAACCGTTTGAATCTTTATTTGAGGATTGAACAAAAACGCAGAACAGAAGACAATGCCTAGTAGAATTAAGTCGTAGTTTTAGTCGTAGGACCAAAATGTATTTTTCGATGCTTCAAGAGATTCTAATTAACTAACTGAGTCATTAATGACATCAATTTCATTTTTGGGTGAACTAACCCTTTAAGTCCCTCAGTTGTAGCATAATAGAGCATTTTACATAGAGACTTTGGCTGTAACACACTGTAACTGACCTCCTTTGTTTTCCACAAATGTGACCCTGGACCACAAAACCAGTCATTAGTCTCACAGGTATATTTGTGGCAAAGATCATGTTCCATAAAGATATTTTGTAAATTTTCTACAATAAATATAAACTATAAGAACAATCAGGTTGCACTGGCAGGAAGTGACATCATAGCTTTTATAACTGGGTGCAAAGTGACTGACTTTTACTAACTTGCACTTTAAAATGTTCTGCATATACAGGCTCATAAACATTAAAGAGTTCATGCAAGGGTCTTCCTCTGCACTAGACACAAGCTGTAGGGTATTTGCTGCACACCATCGGCTTTGACGTGGCGTATACACCCACGCAAACAAGCGATTGTGTACAAACACACGTACACACAAGCGCACCAGTCAGTAATGGGAAATAAAACTATGAAGAAAGGGGGATGTTTTGTTCCCGGCGCAGCACTGAGTCAATTGACCTTGAAATGAACAGCAGCACTGGGGGACAGCGAGGTATGGATACATTTAAGAGCTGGGTGTGGGTGCCAGGGGCCAGCCTACTGCCTAATGACGGACACACTGCTTCATCCATCACCATGCCACAGCCAGGGCACCCGCCAGGGCAAGGCTTTAATCACCTCTTTCGCTCATAAACACTCACACTTTTTTCACTCATGACAGTGGACTTTTGGATTTGTATGGCACATGCACTCTTAAAGGGACAGTTCACATAAAAATCTAAATTCTGTCATTTGCTCACCTTCTTGTCATTCCAAAACCATATTCATTTCTTTCTTTTGTAGAACACAACGGAAAATAATTTGGAAAATAATTTGAAAAATGTCACCATGAGAGTCAATGGTGTCCAAATGTCCACTTGACTTTCTTTATATGGACAATATTTTTCCGGAAAAAAATCATACGGGTTTAAAATGACATGCGGGTTAGGAAATTATGAAAGAATTGTCATTTTTGGGTTAAATATTAATATCCTTTAAAATTCTGTCATTATTTGCTCACACTCTTGTTGTTTCAGACCTGTATTACTCAGTGTTATTATCATTAATAAAAAACAAAAACCATAAAAATATAATTTCTTTAAATAGTATAAACATTAATTGAAATAAAATTAAATATTTTAACTTATTTTGTCAGCCAGTTTCCAAGGCAAACTTTTACATTTTGTTTAGTTGAAATATGGAAATAACTCAAACTAAATGAACTAAAACTAAAACAATTTACTTAATAAAATCAATATAGATGGACCCACTCTATATTATCTGGCCTTAACTATGTACTAACATTTAAATTAATCATTTGATACAATGCACTTATTGTGTACATACGTGTTTTACATTGTACTTACACTTTAAAAAATACCTGCATGGAATTACATCTGTAATTCATTTCTGTATTTACATTTATAATTACACTTGACACTTCCCTTACACCTAACATTGCCCCTAAACTTACCCATACCACCACAGCTGTCCCTAACTTTACCCGTATCCACCTCAATATCAGCAAAAGTGTTTTGCAATACAATATGAACACATAAGTATAGTTAAGGCCACCTTATCGATCAAACAATCAATCAAAAATAACCATTGTTTAGGGTGCAGAATATTTTAATAATCTAAAGAACCTTTTCCACTCTAAATAACCTTTTGTGCAATGGAAAGTTTGCATGAATCTTGATGGTACTTAACGGAACCATCAATGTTATTAAATAACCATTATTTTTAAGAGTGTACTAAAATAACTCTGGTATGACTTTCTTTCTCCTACTTAAAGCAGCACCTAAAATACATTTAGACACCTGGATTGGTTATTATATGTGCCCACGCTGTATCACACACTCACATTTGCATACTGTGCTTTCACACACTCTAAATGCTAAACTTCACCCACATCCTCACACTCTCAACCATTTCCATTTTACCCTAATGAAATCAACTACAACCTGTTTGACACTCCATTCTCTTGAAGGTCGCTGTTGCTTTTTTCGCTGAGAAAATTCTTAATGCTCCAGTGTGACACTGACCTCTGCATCATGTCTGAAGTACATTGTCTTCCTCCAGAACTGAGCCCAGTGGTACTCTGAGAGCACAGCCTTTCTATCAAGTTTAAAATAGTGAGACAGATAGAGACAAAAAAGTTAAATATTTGTTGCGGCATATCAGAAGTGCTGTGATTTATGTAACATGGGTTAGTGAAATGGGTCTGCTTGTACACCCAGTGGGTATGTTCCTCACCACGCTCACAAGAAATGAGTCAGAGGATCTGTCTCTCCCATGCTTTTTTCCCACAATCCTCTAGGGGTTTCCTGTCAGCCGAGTGCAGCGCTTGGCCGTGTCTTTTTGTGCCGCCGCTTTGAACTCCTCACTGACGTTTTTCTTCTCAGAGATACATAAGCACTGGTTCTTTTTCTCTTGGACTCATTAGAGGGCTTTTTAGCTTCATTAAGATATTTAACCTTGATGAGGTTTTTATAGTTCTTGTGCCAAGACTTTCTCTTTTAGCTTTTGAGGGCCAAATTTACTAACAGCTTGCACCAGCGCAAATCCTCTTTTGCTATTAAAAAACTACTGTCAGGATTTACTAAAGACATGCAGTGATAAATTAGCGCTGAAAAGGCATGGGCACAGTTATTTTTGTGGCTAAACTTATTGCATGTGCAATTGTAGGAGTTTCCCTTTCATACACAAAATTTATGTGAGGAGAGTATTTAAATGAATCACGCAAGGTGATTTACTAAAATGTACTCATCATTTTCCTGGTATTTGTGCCAATATTTACCTCTAAGAAAAACATGTCTTAAACCACACGCTAATTTGCACTGCTCTTGGTAGATTGCATTGGTCATTATGGAAATGATCCGGCTGCGTCTGTGTTCTTTCATTTGCACGTCATCAGTAGATCACACGCAGAACTTTCCCCTCCCATCTGCACTTTTCAGAAATTGCACTCTCATGTTAATTTACCCTGTTTAGTAAATCTGGTTTTTAGCCCTAATTTATTAACATTTGTGATGTTTATGTTGTGTCATACTTTCCCAAACGCTGTCCCTGTCTGTCTTGTTCAAACAGCCAAACCTGGCACCAAATTCACACCTATTATTGAGATTAAGAGGGTATTATGCCAGGTATGACGTGCCATTATGTGTGTTAAAGGACACTAAAACTGTGCCTGAGTCAGGTCATTCCTGCATTGCCTTTTGAACACTGTCATTTTTAAAAGATTAATATGCATGGGTTATAATTTTTTTTTTTTAAATATATAAAAATGTAAATGCTGTGATCATGCTCAGACACTTAAACTGTAACTTGATAATTTATGAAATGGCAGGATAGAATAAGATGAAATCTTTAGAATTGTATACAGTATATTGCCTTTTCAAATCATTGAATTCAGGTGCTCCACTCACTTCCATGGCCACAGGTGTATAAAATCAAGCACCTAGGCACACAGATTGCTTCTACAAACATCACAGATGTAAAATCACAGAGCGGGGTCAGCACATGCTGAGGCGCACAGTGCACAGAAGTCGCCAACTTTCTAAAGAGTCTATAGCTACAGACGACCAAACTCGGTGTAACCTTCAGATTATTGCAAGAACAGTCCATAGAGAGCTTCATGGAATGGGTTTCCATGCCAAAGCGCAGCATTGGATGCAGTGGTGTAAAGCACGCCGCCACTGACTCTACAGTAGTAGAGACGTGTTGTCTGGAGTAATGAATCACACTTTTCTGGCTGGCAATCCGATGGACAAGTCTGGGTTTAACTGTTGCCAGGAGAATGGTACTGGCCTGACTGCACTGTGCCAAGTGTAAAGTTTGGTGGGGGGGGGGATTATGGTGGGATTGGGCATAATCTAACATTTGGTGTGGAGAAACTTGACTGGCCTGCACAGACTCCTGACCTCAACCCGATAGAACACCTAATTATTAGTGTGTTTAGATTATTAACCTAATTAGAGCGGTAACTGCGAGCGAGGTCTTCTCATCCAACATCAGTGCCTAACCTCACAAATGCGCTTCTAGAAGAATGGTAAAAAAGGCCCGTAAACTAACAGTTGAAGCTGTTATAGCTGCAGAAGGTAGGTCAACTCCATATTAAACTCTACAGATTAATCTGTAGAGTTTAATATGGAGTTGGCCTACCTTCTGGGGAAATTGGGGAATGGAAAGTTCATGTGCATGTAAAGTCAATAGACTTGATAGATAGATAGATAGATAGATAGATAGATAGATAGATAGATAGATAGATAGATAGATAGATAGATAGATAGATAGATAGATAGATAGATAGATAGATAGATAGATAGATAGATAGATAGATAGATAGATAGATAGATAGATAGATAGATAGAAAGATAGATAGATAGATAGATAGATAGATAGATAGATAGATAGATAGATAGATAGATAGGGACACAAAAATGCTTCATAGGAGTGACTCATTCACATGACCAGAAGCAGCAATCAACAGCAGCAAAACAAATAACATAATGTTCTTATGTGTCCAGATCTGAACCAATGCCAGCTAAATATGAAGCTCAAAAAGACCTGCAAACAAATCCAACTCAAAGACAATCTTATACGCACAGGCACTTATCTGCCAGAACACGCTGTCCCACCCCCACGCTGCAATAAATCATCTGTAATATGCAGATACCTATTTGAAACCCTGTCCTTCTTCCCAGCCCTTCAGGTTGGAGTTGATGCTGGTTGGAGGCAGGCCCAAGCAGCAGTAATGACCCTGAAGCTATTACTAGTGGATATTTATAGCACTCGAGGCCAGCTATGGGGCAGCACTCATGACCACATTGGCTTCATGCATGTGGGCGTCCAGCTACTAGTTGCCAGGTTACCACGGTGCTTCCAGGTACCTGTGTGTTCCCCAGACACACACACATACACATAAAACAGAGAAAACACCTTTAGAATTGAGATCTGCTCTCTTTCTGCAAGCTTGAAGCAAAAAAACTAACACGCTTTAATTGTTTTTCTTGCTTACCAATGAAAAGAGAGTAAGAAAACAATTTCGGTGAATTCAAGCACAGAATGCTTCTTAATGAAGTTTTTTTTTACTTCAATTAGCATTTAATGCTCTTAAACAGTGAAGTCAAGGGATAAATACGGGTTCTATGGACCAGCAGTGCAAGATCTACACACCTCTGCACTCCAGGGATGAGCCTATAGCGTAAAGGTGCTGAGCTCCAATGAATGCCTTTAATAATGAAAAATGCAGTTTGCGCAGTACCACAAGCCCTGCACATGCTGCAACTCTATCCAAACTTCGGCCCCCTTCTCCCACATCAACAAACCTGGAAGCAAGCCCTGGTCCTCCATGGAAATGTACCACAAACATGGCCTAAAGATTACATTGCACAATTAATCAATACCTTTATGAGATCCCATTTTCTCTACCAAATAGTATCCAGGCTGAAAGTTTCCTCCTTGGTCTCCTTCTTTAGCTCGTTGGAGGAAAACTTGCCTTATTAAAAGAGAGCAGCCAGCAGGAAATTAAATTAAATTAAGTTTGCATCCTGATAGATTTATAAGACACTCCACATTTTCATTGTGTTGTTGTGCCATCGGAAAGAGAGAGAGGGTCTAGAGGGGGTGCGAGCGTGATTGTGTGGGTGCATAAAAGCTCTCTGAAGAGACACAGCGAGAAAGGAGTGAGCCGTAGATGTCATACGCTTCTGGCTCACTCTTGAATTTACGACTGAAGCACAGCTTCACAGATTACTTGTATTTGGATGGGTTGTAAGTCTGCCAAACGTGTATTGTAAAACAGGGACAAATGTATCGGCGTAGGAGGGACCGAAAAAGAGGAATGTGTGTGTGCAGTGGTCATGGATGTATTGGCTTATGTTGGTATGTATGTGAGGTTTTGTTTTTTGAGTATGAGTTGAGTATGTACATTTTTTTTTTTTTTTTTGACATTGGCTGTTTCTTTTTTACTTTGTATGCTTTTATGTGAATAAAATGTCGGGGTTATAATAAACCCCCCAAAAATATGAAATTATGGTTCACATAGGAAAACGTTGCTTATTTTGAGAGGCTGCTCACTGCAGAGCCATGGGTGGATTACATCTCTATGTGAGTTCACTACTAGTAGCCTAAAGTTGTCATACTCAATTCTAGTCAGAATATGAGTCTGATACTGCTCCATTGGGCTGTGATTATGGGGCGTTTCAACCGAACCAGGAAAGACCTCAATTGGATAGCCCTACAACCAATCAGGGCAACGGAGCGACGCATAATGTTTGTTGTCAAATGTCAACAGAACTCAACTGCAATGTGTTGCCATGTCCGCGGGTTGAAGTGAAGCAACCTTAATTATGTGATATATAGACCCAGGAATGCGAATTTTAGCAGACAACCTAGCCACTTTTTTTGGGCTTGTAGTTGGCGGGTTGTAAAAACTTGGCAACCCTGTCTGCACGCACGCTGGAATAAACGATCTTTGCCGGTTTTGTAAAAAAAAAAAAAATGTAAGGATTCTCAGAGTGCTTAACAACATTATCATCATTTCTGAGAGAAGTAGGTAAGGCGAATGCATATACGAATAAGTTCTCTGTTTTTGGATTAGAACAAATTCAGCCCAAGTGCCTTTGATGACATGGATGATTACTGTTTATCATCTGTCCAACATCCTCTAAAGCCCGCCCTGATAATTTCATTGGTCCGAACAGTTTCTGTTCAGGCATAATTACTCCTCTTTGGATAAAGTCCAGACCGAACTGCCCGAGCTTAAATGTTGTGGGCGGGGCTGAGCTCGACTGGCATCCAGGCTACATACTTGGCCTTCACGTTACGTCACGTCACTTCACTTTCACTTTCACTTTTTTTTATAGCCATTATTTTCTTTGAGCAAAATAAAAAAAATAGGGTAAACTATAACCTGGACATTTTGACACTTTAATCAATTTGACACTCATATATGCACAATAATGTGTTTATGTCACCCTAAATGCATGAGTCTGGGTTTTACTTACACTTACCCCTGTCATGCTGGTTAAGGATTGAGGGCATGGCCTGGTGATTACCACAGCTGCTTATACCATATGGGGATGTAGTAGCGCTGGTGTCTGCTCCCACAAGCCCACAGCTACAGAGGCAGGAACCATGCCTGAGCGTCCTTAGTTCGCCCTCCCCGACCAAGCGCCGGTCCAGCACACTCCCTTCATCCACTTAAAAGAGAATAGTACACCAGAACTTACTCTTAAAATCCTCTCATGAAGATTTTCTATGGATTTAAATTTTAAATCAAATCTTTTCCTTTTAATCCATCAAAGGTACTGTTCAAACACCTTGACACATTCCCTTTGAATATCAAGTGTGCTGGTTGAAGAGTTCAATCAAAAGTTCTCACTGTGAATTACAGGGCTGTTTGATTTTGAGCGCTCTGAATTTAGCTTTTGATTTGTTCTGCTGCCCTTTTTTCGTCCTGCAGATTTTGTCCCCACTCTCTGTGGTCACTGTTCAAGGCTTGTTAGTCCCATGCAGAGATTGTCAATGTTCTGTCTAATTGTGATTTGCAGTCCATTCAGTTGGAGTCGAAGAAGTGTTTGAAAGAGGAAATGTCACTCTGAACTTGGTCAACAGCACTGTAATGTAATGAGGGGGTCACAAATGCCTAGTAAGATATGAGCTGTGTCTAAAACTAAACAAGTTTCCATCAGTGACTAAGCAGGCAGCATTTTAGTATGAACATGCCTTCAGAATCTAGTTTCAGACCAGGCTTCCAAGGCATCATGCTGTTGTGGCTCATCTGTTCATTACCTCTGAAATAGTTTAGCTTGGATTTCATGCCAAAATCAAAAGAAAAATTGAGAAAATATAGTTTTCATAAGAAAATAAAGTGTATTTTTGAGGTCAATAAGAGACCTTTATTTTCTATTATTTATTTATTGGGACTATTTTCACTTTTTATATTATATTATGTTACGTTACGTTACGTTACGTTACGTTACGTTACATTATATTATATGTTGGATTATTATTTATTTATTTTTATTTATTTATTGTCACAATAATGCCACAATGATGTTTGTCACAATAAATAAAAAAACTTAGTGGTCATAAAAATAAGTCCCTTCAATGGCATCACGATGTCATGATAAATCTACATAAAAACAAATCCAGGTTAGAAATTATTAAAAAATTAATAGTATATAATATATAATAAATTTGTATATGTATGTGCATAGTTATTTGCTACAATGTTTATTTCTTGATAGAGATTTATAAATACATTGTATTCATTTATTTATTAATTAATGTATTAATAAATGGTATATATATATATATATATATATATATATATATATATATATATATATATATATATATATATATATATATATATATATATATATATATATATATATATATATATATTAATATATATTAAAATTATATATTATATAACTACTTTCAACTGCTCTGTCTGACTTTCGAGATCTTGGGATATCATAAGCAGCAATGTGTGCCAGAATCTGTGGCTTTTGCCCTTCCCACCTCTTTATACTGCCTGCTTAGCCAGCTTTTGGACACAGCCATGATCAGGTATGGTTACCATGGTGCTCTCTGTAAAAGTGCCAGCGGCTGTATGAATGTGTTTCTATGTATTACCCCATTGAGCATGCAGAATGCATAGATTTTGCACATGTACGTCAAAGTGTAATGCTGCAGGCGGGAGGCAGCACAGAGCCGCAGCCCCCAATTCACTCAGCACGTAATGCTCATAAAACTAATAAAAATGCTAATGAAAGGGACAGTTTTCTTCACTGTTTCAGTGTACGGATTCGGTTAGTGTATGCGTTATGTATCTGCATTTCACGTGACATTCAAATGTTGGTGTTCTGGAACGAGTGGGATTTTGTGAGAGCGTGTGTGTAATCTCTGCGGTGACAGGGGACCTTGTTCTGTGACTGTTTACAGCGCTTTGTAATCAACGCTATTTTATGATTACAAACAGAATTGATGCTGTTCACGATGGCTAGATATGCTTTAAACAACCCTTTTTTTCAAAAGCTGCCAAAATGTAACCAGCGAAATGTACAAACATTTGCTGACCTGAAATTAACAGAATTTGTTTATATATAAATAAAATAGTGAGTTGACAACCACAATGGAACAAAAAAGCAGGTGCTTTGTCAGCCTCAAACAACTCCTCCTGTGTTCACATGAAGATCCCTGTTTGGGATGTTATGTTCCTGTTGGCACCACATACCGTCCGTAAACATTTGCGGCACTTTTGCGCACTACCAGTTTTATTCACTAAACACTCTTGGCCTAACCAGGCGCCGCTGTGTGTATTTAAATGAAATCATTGTCATTCTTTTCAGTACAAACACGCCTCCTTTCTATGTAAATTAGGTTTATTATAGATTACGCCTTATTCACAAGACTCAGCGCTATTTGCCTGTGCAATTAATGTTGCGCTAGTACTGCCTGTGGAAAGCAGACCGTAAGCTATTTTATTCAGAAGAGACGTTGTGTGTTTTCCTGCAATCATGACAAGAGTAATTCCTCAAATGATGGAGAAGAACGGGCAGCGAACGACATCTTTCACATTATTCTCCATTTCCATCACTCCATAAATGTGGTTGTGTGCTGGCTAGTTGCCAAATATACTAGCTAGTGCTAAACAAACATTAACTAACATGAATTAATGGTTTTTGACCTTAATTTCTTTGCATTTTTTTATGTAATTACAAAAATATATATATTATTTATAGGATTAATTAAATGTTTAACTTCTTTACTAAGAACACTTGCGACAAACTGGAAATGATACAGCTATAAATGTAATTCATAAATCAAAGTGTTATTATAAAACCTTTCCACTCACCATATACTCACCATCTTCTTTTTTCTTTTCCTCTTTCTCTCTCTTATTCCTATCTTTTCCCCAGAACCCTGATATTGTGCTGGTCCACTACCTTAATGTGCCAGCTATCGAGGATTGTGGGAAGCCATGTGGACCCATCCTGTGCTCCATCAATACAGACAAGAAAGAATGGGCCAAATGGACGAAGGAGGAACTCATCGGCCAGCTGAAGCCCATGTGTGAGTGTCCAATCGCATTCTGACACATAACCTGTCTCTTCTCATGCACGTTTTAAGTGATAATACGCCGTAAAAAATGTCTGAAGATTTTGTTCATGTTTTTGAAAGGAGACTCGTATGCTCACCAAGGCTGCATGTATTTCAAACAATAAAGTAAAACCAGTGATATTGTGAAATATTATTACAATTTAAAATAAGCGTTATTGTATTTGAATGAATTTTGAAATGTAACTTGTTCCTTTGTTGGCAAATCTGAATTTGCAGCATCATTACTCCAGGCTTCATGTCACATGATCCTTCAGAAATCACTGTAATATGCTGATTGGAGATTTCTTATTATTATCAGTGTTGAAAATGGTTGCATTTATTTATTTATATATACATATACAGTGGCGGCCAAAATGATTAGAACACCTGACAGATCTGAAAACATTGACCCTTTTTTGCCTCCAGAACATGATTTCCTGATGGTTGCTCTGACCATCAAATATCAGATGAAGTGAGTCGTACTGTTTTTATCCACTTTTAACTTTAATTTGTTATGTCCACCTTTTGCAGCAATTACAACAGCACATCTCTCTGGCATAGTGTCAATATATTTCCTCTGAGAACTTCAACACTAATGTTATCCCATGCCTTCTGCAACTGAAGCCAAAGGCTTTCCTTTAAATGTACAATAGCTCTGTCCAGTTTATTTTCCAACTCCAGTTTATTGGGGTTGAGGTCTGGACTTTGAGGGGGTCAGTTCATCATTTTCAAAGTTCCAGCAGATTCCTTCCATCACAGGTAGTTCCGACGATTGTCAGAAAAATGTTTTGGGTCATTGTCCTCTTGGAAAATAAATGCAAGCCCAATAAGATGACTCCCAGATGCCAAGTGTTCTAATAATTTTGGCCACTACAGCACCACTACTGTTTGTTTACTAAAATATTAAGTAATATGTGAGAAATGAAGTTATACATTTTGTTAGGTTTACACTTACATTAAGTTGGGGGAAATTCACTTAATATATCCATATTAAATTGAATTACACATTTTAATGTGTTTCATATCTTGATTACATAACACCAACATGATCACAATACTGATCCAGCAAAACCCAACAACTGTTGGCGCTGAATAGGGAAGTGCACTAGCCTTTAGATGCTTAGACAATGATACATGGCGTTGTCTTCTATCATTTCTGTATGATTAATGCAAGACCGGTGCTGTTTTAGTTATGTGAAGAGTTAGTCTCTCCCAGCTCAGCCTGCTATAGCTCATCTGGCCCGTCTTACCTGCTGCACCTTGTGCCCTTTGTTCATAGCAGGACAAGTATCCGTGTGGAACCCTTGACATGATTATTACCTCACCGCCTGTGCATGCCCACTCTGAGGCACCCAGGTGTCCCAGGGTCAGTTGACCGGAGGAAACCTGTCTAATGAGGATGTAGTAAAAATAAAAAAGGGAGGGTGGCGACGGCATGCATATAATCATGTTTACTCAGAGTCTTGTGAGGACACGTCTCACTATGTGATGCCTGGCATTGATCATTTGAACTAGGACAGGGCTGTCAAGGTAATGAATATAAGAAGTTGGATCCCTCGCGTCAGCACTTTTAGACACAGGATATGTCGGCGAGGGGAATACAGACGAGCTCAGCTGACATTGTAATCGCTGCCGCGTGTTACGATCCCCTTAAAAGCTCTCATGGCAATCACTTAAGAGTTCCCTTTCACATTGACTTTAAGACACGTGCTGTAAACTAATGTGTTCATTATGCTCCATGGCTGATCTGCATTGAAACCATTTGCCGTAATGCATGCAAGTCATTAACGTTGCAAATGGTGTGGACAGTGGCAAAAGGTGCGAGATGTCTTCCACAAAGTCGGGCCAGTGCACTGAGACTAGGCTAATAGGGCCACACGATTCACCCTCATAATCTACAAACAGCCAAACAGTGAGCTCATCTGAAGAGCAACATTGCCACCTAGTGGCGGAGCTGCATACATGCAGCCTGTTAACAGTCAAAGATTCATTGTAAACTATATTAGCCATGCATAATTCATGGATGCATTATACATCCGCTCTACAAACCCAATGTGTTCCCTTGAGTGACCCATATCATCCACAAACAGCTTGCATTCATTAACAGGACGAGGTGTGTTTTGAGTTAATGCGTACTAAGAAGCGTTGCATTCCTCGACTGACAGTCCTCAGAGAAATACGGGTTCCGGAAAAGTTTCAGTATCTCTGCTTCAGACATTGTAATGAATTTGCATCAGATTCCGTGGAAATACATCAATGTTGAGATTGCGTCATCACCTGCTTTGCACGATATGAGCGTGTTTCATCATTGTAGTGTGAAATATAGATTTGTTTTTTTTACCCTGAAGTTCTATTATGCAGGGTGATTTTGGAGGTTTTTTTATTTTTTACAAAGCCACTGAGATGTATTTAAATTTGTCATCAAAGCTTGAAGCTTTCTTGTTATCTAGAATTCTGCCTTATTGCATTATATGAAACATTCAATAAAATCCTAAAACTGTATATATTTTTTAACATTTCTGACAATAACCAGCAATATCTCACTATTGTACTTAAAGGTAAAAAATTACATTTATATTTAACAAAAAAAAAAATCTTATTTAGTTCAGCCACTGTCATATAGAGAATAATTTTCATAATCAAATTGATTCCTGACAGATAAGATCAAGGCTCCAGATTTGTTGATGATCAATTATTATTCCGAAATGCATCATCTTAGACCTAGTAAAATGGGTTGTAAATGTGGTTTTATGTGCAGCTGAGGTCAGATGACAGGTCATGGAAGGCAGCAGTTGCTTAGTCACACTACAGCTGGAGAGGAGAACAGGCCAGCCTGATTCATTTCTCTCCGCTGATGTAATTTAAGAGACCAGGGACCAGCCATGCCCGAAGCCCCCTTACTGCTGCATGAGCAGATGATCAGAGACACACACACAGCAGGGGGCGAGAAATCTGATGTGATTTATGTTTCCTGAAGATAGGCTGCGATTAAAGATACAAGTTGATGGGTGTGGTTATCAGGTGCTTTGAGCTTGTGGATATGGATGTGGGTGGCAGAGAGAAGAATCTTTTGATTTGATTTGTCAGTATCGTTTTAAGTTTAAAAGTCTGCCCTGATATTAAAGGGATAGTTCACCCAAAAAGGACAATTCTTCCATCATTTACTCACCCTCATGTTGATCCAAATCTGTGTGAGTTTCTTTGTTCTGCTGAACACAAAAGAAGATATTTGGAAGAATGTTTGTAACAAAGCAGGAAGAGCAACTATTCACTACCTGTGGGGAAATACTATGGTAGTGAATGGTTGCTCTTTCTGCTTTGTTACAAACATTCTTCCAAATATCTTCTTTTGTGTTCAGCAGAAGAAAGAAACTCACACAGGTTCGGAACAACATGAGGGTGAGTAAATGATAACAGAATTTTCATTTTTGGGTGAACTATCCCTTTAAGAAAACAATAATTAAGAGCATTTTGAGATTGTGTTCAAACCTTTTTAGTAACTATCAATAATTAATGTAATATTATGATTTATAAATAATATCATTTATAATAATATCATTTAAAAATCTTAAGAATCTCTAAAAATCTTTTTGAACATTTATTTATGGCATTTAAATATGCCATTTATTACTTTTTCCACTTTTTTGTGTAATTATGTTATTTTCATTTCATAATTTTAAACGGCCCTTTGGTGTGACAGCTAATTTTTTTAAATGTTTCATTAAAATGTATATAAATTTATAGATTTTTTAAAGCTGCAGTCCATAACTTGTTGCGCTCTAGCGGTTAATAAACAGAACTGCACGTGTCTTGTGGAAGAACATTGCAGCTGGAGCTACTTCTCTCTGTTTATGTCTATGGCGAGTCACACAGGGACTGTGCTTCTCCGCAGCGGTACCTACCAGTCTGGCCTGAAATAGTCCAAATATAAACAGTTATTATAAGTGTAGGCTACCATAATGATTTAGGGTAAGACAAAAACATGGTTTAGAAAATGGATTCATGTTGTACATTGTCATTGTATTATATTTGTAAATCTTGAACACAAAAAAATTACGGATAGCAGCTTTAAATATAGAATTCTAAAAATTGTATTACATTTGTAATATTAATTTTAAATAAAAATTATTAACAGTTATATTACTGTTAATATTTTATATTCATATTAATTCATTCCAATTTCGTTTGCATTTTTTTAAATGCTTATAGATGAATTATATATATATATATTTATTGGTGGTGGTTGAGGAGATTCCCCCCTTAAATGTAAAGCGCTTTGAGTGCCTTGAAAAGCGCTATATAAAAATCAGGGGAAAAAAGAAAAAAAAATTAGAGGACAAGCTGAAATTACTTGAATTTTCATATCAAGTACCCAAATATTTTCTTGCGCACCCCCGGAGGACAAACTACGCTTCCAGTTTGGGGACTAAGAAAATACAAGAATTTCATTCCCCTAACAACTTAGGAAAAGACACAAGGAACATTGACAGATGGGCTGTTTGAGCAAAGGATAGAACTGCATTAGTAACAGTTACAGTAACACCGTGGACTGAAATGTGGGAGAATCCCTGAGTCTAAATCAGAGGATTCTTCTTCAGATTCTCGCAGCCGACGCCTCCCGAAGATGCCACGGCGTATCCCCCAAACCAGCTTGCCCTTTCATTACATGACCTGCCTTGTGCTGCGACTCTGGTTCAGGCTCACGCTGCGAGATTGATTTGTCTGTTCGAGCATGGTCATGCTGGTGTAATGGCTTATGGAACGCCGCTGCGATTCTCTGGCCAAGCGCGGAATGGCAGAGCTCAGCAGAGCAGAGAAACCTGCTGTGTATGTGACAACTGTTGTGCCGGCTCCGGTTGGTGACGCAGCACTGTTTGCGAGTTCAAGCCAAACGCTTTTGTCTCTTTTATCTATTTTTGACTCTGTGTGTCTTTCTCTCTTCGCCTCCCTTTTCCTCCCCTCGCTTTTACATGCAATCTCACCTCAGCTTGTTACGCTCACTGAAGTAGCAGAGCGTGTACAAGTCATATTAAGGTGGCTCGATGCTGTTTGATATTCTAAATACCGTTTCTCTCCAGAGATCACCACATTTCCTTTGTTGCATTTATTTTTCCTTTTGCCATTTTACCGTTCCAGTTGTTGTTATTGTTCTTTTTCTCAGAGGAGAGAGGCTGAGCTTGGAAATGGTGACGGTAGCAGAGGGCATAAACAGCAAAAAGCACCTTGTCAAAGGGCTGGGCTTTTTCTTCAGCTGAAGTGAGACAAGGAAGACTTTTGCTCTTTTTTCCCTCCCTCGTCAGCTGAAAATTCACTCTTAACAGGCCCCAATCGGTTCTTGAACTTTCCATGTTCCTGTCCGAGGTCAGAGAGTAGACTGAAAGAACTGCGAGAAATGACTCTTTTTCTCGTAGTTCTGGACAAAGTGGTTTTGATATGGAGTCTGGCTCTTAGTAAGGTCAGGGATGTAGTGCACAGGCGGGCTGGGGGAGGGCTGGAAGGCTCGGCTGGTGGGCTGACGACTGTGTCTCCTCTCTCCCTCGGCAGTTCATGGCATCAAGTGGACTTGCAGCAATGGGAACAGCAGCTCTGGCTTCTCTGTGGAGCAGCTGGTGCAGCAGATACTGGACAGCCACCAGACCAAGCCTCCTCCCCGGACTCACAACTGCCTCTGCACTGGCACGCTGGGTAAGGGACAGACAGGAGGGCTGGGATGTGGGAAAGAGGCAGTCAGAAAGAGACAGGTAGAGACACAGGAAGCAGGTAGTGCTTTAAATATGTCTTCAAGAACTTTAAAAGATGAGGTGAGTGTACAGCAGACTGAATGCCTAATTACTTAGAGGACAGCAGCTTCTACAGTAGGTCCAGGCTGAACAGTCATTTCATAGATGTGCAGATTTATTGAGCTGTCTGTTGTAATGACACCACTGGGGGGCGTAATGTTCCTGTGTATCCGTGCAGTCAAGGCAGACTTTTTTACTCAAGTATACAACAAATGAATTTTCACCTTGTACTCCATCACAAATATCCAACACAGCACTTTACAGTCCCATGGTGTTGCTCCTGTAGGGGGCCGTTACTCTGGAGCAAATTGAATTGAGTGTTTAAAACAAATGATTGTAGGGTAGATTGATTTCCAGTTGTTGTATGTTCATATAAAATTCATTTGCCAAGTATGCAGTAAGATGACTAATGAGACATATCAGCCATTTATTAACAAAACGGTAAAGCTGTGTGTTGGCTTCTCATGAAACGATTAATTCTGATGATTGATGGTCTCTATAAAGAGTTAAATTAATCTCAGTGTTCGTTCAAAGCATCAGCATCAAAGCCTTTTCCATTTTAAAGACATTATGTGATTCATTCTTTGAATTTGTATTATTTTTAGCGTATAAAGCAAACAGCCTCTTATAGTGGTGTCATATATATAAAATAGTAGTTGTAGTTATTATGATGTGTTGTATTATTCTAAGGTAGTTTCAATGGAATAAATAATAGGGAATGCTGCTGATTATTTTCATTTAAATACTGTTATTGTATTAATATAAATAATAATGTAAATATTGATGAGGATAATAATAATACTAATAATGGGAATTATGTTCATTTTAAAGGGGATAATGTCATTAAGAAGTCAGAAATATGAATCATTTTGAAAAAAAATTATAACTGTATTGTTGTTATTATATAAAATCAATATTTACATTTTGTATATAATAATAATAATAATAATAATAATGTCAATTTTGATAATACTAGGGATTCTGTTGATGAGAATAATGTTAACTTTAAAAGGGATAAGGTCATTTAAGGATTCAGAGATAGTATGGATACTGTTAATAAAAAATAAAAATAAAAGATTTTGGAGAATGACTAGCTATTTTGTTTTGTCTCCGCAGGTGCTGGAAGCAGTGTGCATCATAAATGTAACAGCGCCAAACACCGCATAATCTCTCCCAAAGTGGACCCTCGCTCCGGAGGCTATACCAGCACCCACTCTGAGCTCCAGAATAATGATGTATCAGAGGGTAAGACAGAGCACAGCCACAGCAGCAAGAACAGCGGAGGAACAGGAGGAGGGAGCGTACGTGAGAAACGTAACGGCAAAGTCCACAAACCCGTACTGCTGCACCAGAACAGCACTGAGGTGTCCTCCACCAATCAGGTGGAAGTGCCAGACACAACCCAGAATTCCCCTGTGTCCATCAGCAGCGGGCTGAACTCAGACCCCGACATGGCTGACAGCCCAGCGGTCACAGGCATGGGCCACGTGGCCTCCGTCATGAGCAGCCTATCCCAGAGTGTTTTCATGTCTGAGGTGACCGGGGACCCCGTCTACAGCATGTCTCCCACTGGAGGCCCCAATACCCATATTATGGGTCCCGATGCCACCTCTCACGGCCTGGTCTTAGCAGTCTCCTCTGACAGCCACAAATTTGCCTTTCCAGGGAGTGGGAGCACAGATGCAGGTGGTCCCGGAGCAGACGGGCTGTCCATGCTGTCTGCCTCTGGCATCCCTGAGGAGCTTGTCCTCTCCAGCAGCCTAGATTCCGGCAGCATTAAAATCCCAGAAACCACTATGAACTTCGACCCTGATTGCTTCCTGAATAACCCAAAGCAGGGCCAGACATATGGGGGAAGTGGATTAAAGCAGGAGAATGGCACATCCAGTGCCTCATCCTCCTCATCAGCTAACACCAATGGCTTGCAACGCTCGCCAACTATATCCGATTCAAACTACGGCTTTAGTTCTGCGCTGGTGAAGAACATCAAGACTGAAGACACTTCCTTTGAACAACAGCTGGCCAAAGAAGGGAGCTACCAGGTGGGGGCAGTCGTAAGCTGCAGTGTTTCCAGCGGCTCTGGCGCGGAGAACTCGCTTACCTTGACCCCTGCTGCCTCTCTGCTACCCTCTGGAGGGGGCCTGAGTCCGAGCACCACTCTGGAGCAGATGGATTTCAGCGCCATCGATGCAAAGCAGGACTACTCCGCCAGTGCCGCTGCAGTAGGTTATAGCCAGGCAATGAACAACTTAGCTCACCAGAGCCGATCTCCAAGCTTCTTCCTTCAGGAACCACCACAGTCAGCCCAGAACCAGCAAGGCCGGCAGAACTCCAGCCAGAAGGGCCACCTGATGGAGCATAACTCCCCCGATGGAGGCTACATGGGTCTGCAGGTTGTAAAGACGGAATCGCCGGGTAGCAATGGCCACCTCCACCACCATCACACCCACCAGGGCCAGCACAGACCCAACTGCAATGGAGGTTCACCCACCGAGGCCCAGGGACAGGCTGGCTCACTGCAGCTCCTCCAGTACCAGGGAGGTTTTCCAGGCCTTGGTCCAGAGCACGAGGAAGTGGTCGGTATGGATCAGAGCCGCAGTGTTGGGTCCGGTCAGGCTGGGGCCACTGAGAATGGGACAGATGGTTTACTAAAAACCGGGGATCATCTACAAGCCTGCAGAGGAGGAAATGGAGAGAGCGGAGGAGCAGATCACTTCATGCAGCAGAGCTCTGAAAATGGAGCAGGAGCTGAGGCTGTGGCTTTGAGGAACGGGAACACCACGAGCGGACCCAACAATGGCTCGCAACAGCAACTCCAGCCACTCCTTCAGGGAGCTAATTTGGTCCAGGGGCTTTACAACACTAACCACGGGCTTAGTGGACCCGGAGCCAATGGCGGAGGAGGCACAGGCATGGAAATCAGCTTGGATCATTTTGACATCTCTTTTGGAAACCAGTTTTCTGACCTCATCAACGACTTCATCTCTGTAGACAGCGGAGCCACGGCTGTAGGGGCTGCGGGAACGTTATACACACACCAGTTGGTGGCCCCACCTGGGTCAGACGGAACGGCCACCTCGGGTGGAAACCAACAGCAAGGTCAAGAGAATACAGCCAACAGGGTGCCAGGATACAGCCCCTCAGAGCTCTGCCTCCAGTCATGCTGCAGCCCCCAGTCTTTAGGTGGAGGTGCTGGAGCTGGCGGAGGCTCAGGAGAGACAGGATCACTGGCCTACATGCATGTTGCAGAAGTAGTGTCAGCAGCGGTGGCCCAGGGCACCCTGGGAATGTTGCAGGCCACCGGGCGACTTTTTATGGTCACAGACTACTCTCCAGAGTGGTCCTACCCAGAGGTATGTCTGTTTGAATGAAATGCTTCAAATTCAGTTTTTCCTTTTAATTACATACTCAAAACCTTCAAATAAGATAATAGATAATAATTAAAAACAAAACAAAAAATATATATTTAAATCTAACTATTTAAAATGTATAGTCTTTAATAACTTTAAATTATTATTGTTATTAATATTCGTATTTATGTTTAATTATTTATGAACAAGGTATTTGATATCCAAAGAGCTCTGGTGCTTTTGTATTATTTCACCACTAGATGGCAGAATACCTTTGGAAAAAAATGTATTAAAATGTATTGATGTTGTAGTCTTGCTTTCTTCCACAAGATGGCATTGAAGCATGTGTATTTTATTCTCCTTTCAAATGCTGCCTTTCTTTAAATCTTTTTTAAAAAACTTTATTTATTTTAATAATTATGGTATGATAAACATATGTTATGTGAGGATTGTTTTTCCTCTATATTTCAGGGGGGTGTGAAGGTCTTAATCACGGGGCCATGGCAGGAAGACAACAGCAGCTACACCTGCCTGTTTGATCAGATCACTGTCCCTGCCTCCCTCATCCAGCCTGGAGTTTTACGTTGCTACTGTCCTGGTAACTTCACTTTCATACCTACAGAAGTTACTGACTTATATATAGGGTGAATTCAGGGTGATTGGAATACTTTTTCAAAGTCATCTCGGTGGCAAAAAATGTTTTCCAACCACCCTACCATATTTAAGAAGTAAATATTAATTCATTTTATGGAAGTAAATATTAAATATTGTGCTTCTAAAAAGCTTCTTTAAAGTGCTTCTTTTAAATCTTTTCCTGGATTGCAATGAATTTCTGTAAGCCTTCAGCTTGATAAGGCTCCTCATCAGGGTGGACGATAAGGAGCAGAACTGTATGTCAGTGTGATTTCCTCTGATCTGTCTAATTATGGTGTTATGTGTGTCTGCAGCCCATGACACAGGCTTGGTGACTCTGCAGGTGGCTGTCAGTAATCAAATCATCTCTAACTCGGTTGTGTTTGAGTATAAGGCTCGTGCACTGCCCTCTCTACCTTCATCCCAGCATGACTGGCTGTCTCTTGACGGTAGGTCTTCCTCTCTGTCATTTTCTGCATTTGTGGGAGAGAAAAAATGTCACTTTATTAAATTTGGAGCCCATCATGTGACCCCATGATTATTGAGATACTTGAATAGGTGATTATATAATGGTGTATTGGCCCATTGCTTTTCTAATTATCCATAATTAAGTATTAACAAATTAAATGCACTTTATCTTATTGAGATAACGAGTATGCCATGAAGACAAAAAGAGTGTGTGTTAATAACATATCGTCCATGTGTAAGGCTTGTTTTATAATTAACCTCTAGATGGGGATAGAGGGTAAGTTTAGTAAAGAAAGCAGAATTCTATTGAATTCTAAGCAATCATCACCAGTGCTGAATATGTACTTGAGGTCAACAGCAAACTGTGTTCTTTAGAGCTAAAGGGAGGTTAGGTCCGAATCTTTTTAAGGGCTATAAGAACAACAGGAAGAGCTTTTGATGCTTGTTTTGTTCTTTGTGCTTTAATCTCAGGTATGGCAAGCACAAATGAGATAGGCAGTAATTTATATAAGTGGTTAATACTTTAGGGTCAAGGGGAAGCGCAGTCTGGAAATAGTACACTGATGACTTTGAATAGCTCTCCGTGACATAAGACAAAGGGAAGGTTGATTGCTGACATAAAATTACCATGAAACATATATTATAAATATGAAATGAAAACCTTTTTTTAAAGGAACTGTATGTAAGAAATGTATTTGAATTAAACGGTTACTTCAGCGATTCGCATGTGGCTTTCTATCAGTAGAAACCCTGGAGTATATTTGAATGATCGTGCTGAAAATCAATTTGCGTCATCTGAGAAATTTTTGGCCAGAGGCTTAAGACTACAGCCAGCAGAGGGAGCTATTTCCACATGTTTTCAACCCGCACAATGGGGATGGGAGCTCGCACTCACAGCACTCAGCTCGCAGCTGCAGGCATTCATGTAAATGTAACGGCCGGTGGAGCAAAGTGAGTGTTTCAACTTCTCAAATTAATTTCTACACGCCAGACTGAACACGCACTGTGAACGACTATCGCGAGCATGGTCGCGATTACCTCAGCTCTCATCAGGAGAGCTCATTCAGCTCATTCATCACGGTGAATGTAATCTGACTCCTGCAGCGTTTGTGCTGTGACACTCCCTCAGCGGCTAAATCACATTATATTGAACAGACACGTTCAGTTTTTAATTGTAGTGTCTGTTCTATAACTGAACTGATTTTGTGAAAATGAACACGGTGGGAAAGTGATCCAGTCACAGTTATTCAGTAGCGGTGGCTTTGTGAGTGGCTTTGCAGGGCAGCGAAGCATTCTGGGAATAGTTGTCTTTCATTCCCATGAGACAAAAATACATTTTCTGTCTTTTCTCAGTCTAGAAAGCACTACATTCAAAAAATTATTTTACATTTCTACTACATTAATGATCCAGTTTAAATACAGATTCATCTTCCCAGTGCTGAAGGACCCCTTCATAACTGAAATGATAAAAATACAACCCCAAATCAAGAAGAGTTGGGACATTTTGTAAAATGCAATAAATCAAAAATCTTTGATCTGTTAATTCTCTTTCAACTTTATTTAACTTGCAAATGTACAATAAAATGTCTAGTGTTTTCACTGAACAACTTAATTGCATTTTTTAAATATAAACACATTTTAATTTTGATGGCTGTTATACACTCCAAAAAAGTTGGGACAAAGGCATGTTTACAACTGTGACGATGATGGACAATGATGGATTTTTTTCTGATCCTAAACGGAGAATTGTTCATAGGCATTCACCAGCTTCACTATTTCTCTCAGAAATGATGATTGTGTTGGTACCTACTCTGAGCATCCTTAAGTTCTTTTTTTACAGCACCGTCAAAGATCGTTTATCTTTTTCTTCTAATGTTTCTTATTCCAGCGTACGTGCAGACAGGGTTGCCAAGTTTTCACAACAAAACCAACCAACTACTACTAGCCCAAAACAAGCCCAACAGCTTTTCAGGGGGTCTCTGGTAAAAAAAAAAATAGCGTTTGGGGGGTAAAATGTGTGTTATTTTGGCAAGGTTAAATATTCCTGGGTCTATATTTCACATAATTGAGGTCGGCGTTTCATAAAATTATTGTAGAGTCACTGTAGTGAGATGGACTTTTTAATGACATCTTTATGGGTCTTGAGAGAGGAAATGACATTGGTGTCAATGAAGGCCTGTCAACTGTCAACACAGGAAGATGAACTGAGGTCTTACGGGTGTCGAATGACATGAGGGTAAGTAATTAATGACAGAATTTACATTTTTGAGTGAACTAACCCTTTAAGCTAAGAGTAAGGGCGGGGTTGATCTCTTTGCTATGGATGATGTCATCATGCTTACTAACTATGACCACAGTGATTGGCTGATAGGGGAGGGATCTCTGTCAGTGATTTAATTATAGAAATATTTTGCTGAAGGTTTCATGTTGCTATATTCAAATAAAATGTTTAAAATAAGAATGTTGCCATATATATAAAAAAAGATTTTAAAATAAAAATCTTCCCATATTCAAATAAAGATTTTAAAAAGGCTAAGTGTCACAAATTATATGTTCGTCTCGAGAGATTGCAGAATTCAGGCGAAAATGATGTTTTATAAACTAATAAAACATTGTTCAAACAGTCTATCTAATCAGTGCAAGAGGAGGTATACACAGTCGAGAGCAGACTCACCTAACGTTAGTTACCTCTATGGTTTTCTGCATCCCTCCGCCACCCCGTTCCTCACTCTCGGTCAGTGATACGGGGCAGAACTCTGGGTCTGGACTAAATTCACAGCTCTGAGCCCTCGATCGCTTCGACAGCACATCAAATACGCTTATATTGTTTTACTTTATTTAATCATTTGTAAGTGTGAACTCGTAAAAAGAACTACCACAGGTAATCTGACGGGGTTTTTTTAAATATCATTTAGTTATTACTAGTGCCTCAATATTGTACAGTGTCTTTGGGCGGACTGCAGCAAAAGCCATTATGATTGTTTTGTGATTTGGTCTTAGTGACTTAGGAGTCCTCTTGACTTCTCCTAGGGTTTCATGGATTTAGAAGCTAGTTTTAGTGCTCTTAGAGCAAAAAGTCCTAAAATTAGGACTGACACGCCCATTATTTTTAAGAGTTTCTCCTAAATCGACAATTTTTTGTTTGTTTTGTGATATAAAGATGTTTTGTGAATACAGCCCCAGATATATAGCTTTCTCCTTGCGTAACAGAAGTTCAAGTGGCATTCCTTGATGCAGCAGCAGACTGTGTTAAGTGACAACGGTTTTCCAAAGAACTCTCGAGCCCATGTGGCTATATTTAACAGAGTAGCATGACGGTTTCTCATGCAATGCCGTCTGAGGGCTAAAAAGGTCATGCACATTCAACAGAGGTTTCCTGCCTTGCCCTACATGTACTGAGATTTCTCTGGATTCCCTGAATCTTTTCACAATAATATGTATTGTAGATGGCAAAAGACCTAAATTATTTGCAATCTTGCAATGAGTAATGTGAGAGAAAAAACTTCTTTTTTTGGACAATTCTTTCATGATATTTGGCACAAAATGATGAGCCATGACCCATTTTTGCTTGCAAAGACAGAGATGCTCCTTTTACACTCAATCACGATACTTATTATTCACCTACTTTTGTGTTTCAAAAGAGTTTAACTTGGATTTTCTTTAAGCTTTTTACATTTATTTTTTCTCTGTCCCGACTTTTTTGGAGTGTTTAGCAGCCATAAAAATGTATATTTGTTTATATTTACAGTTAAGTTGTTCAGTGAAAACATTGGAAATATTTTCTTTGTGCTTTTGTCAGTTAAATAAAGTTAAAACAAATGACAGATTCTTGATTTTACTGCATTTTACAGAATGTCCCAACTTTTCTTGATTTGGGGTTGTATAATAGTACATACACTTTAATTTTAACATCATTTAATATGTAGAAATTACTACATATTAAATGTAGTATTTATTAACCTAGATTTATAACCTAGACAGCATTTATTAACCTAGATTAATAAATGCTTTTATATGTGATTAATTAATAATCTTTTTTATTTTAAATTAATATTTAGCATTAATAAATGATACCTGGTGCATTAGCAAATTCAATTCAATTCATATTTATTTGTATAGGGCTTTTCACAATACATATAGTTTCAAAGCAGTTTTACAGAAAATGCATGTGTCTACATTACAATTTAAAGTGATTTGTCCATGTTATGTATTTCAGAAATGTACATATATAAAGCACATAAAGCATATAAAGCACACAGGTTAGCTAACAATGCATAACTAATACAATAATCAAATTAAGTCATAGAAATAAGTGATATAAGAATACATGTTTTTAATGATTAGGGTATATAGAAATGAGCATTAACCAAAGACAGTCATGTGCACTGATATAACTGGAGTACAAGGTTATGAGATGCATTATGTGAATGCTTGGCTAAAGAGATGCGTCTTTAATTAGATTTAAACCGGGGAGGTGAGTCTGAGCCCCGAACATTATAAGGAAGGCTATTCCATAGTGTAGGTGCCAAATGTGAAAATGCTCTCCCTCCCTTAGCGGACTTAGATATTCTAAGTACTACCAGAAGCCCAGAGTTTAGTGATCTTAAAGATTGTGAAGATCAGTTAAATACGCAGGAGCTAAACCGTTTAGGGCCTTATAGGTCAGTAGCAATACTTTATAATCGATACGGAACTTAATAGGTAACCAGTGTAGATATGATCAAATTGTTGTTATATGAGCATATTTTCTTGACCTTGCAAGAACTCTAGCAGCTGATTTTTGGACTAATTGTAACGTGTTTATTGAGGATGCAGGTCAACCAGCTAGTAAAGCATTACAGTAATCTAGTCAAGAGGTCATGAATGCATAAACTAACTTTTCTGCATCAGAGACAGATAACATGTTCTGTAGCTTAGCGATGTTTCTGAGGTGGAAAAAGGCTGTTTTTGTATCATTTGAAATATGATTTTCAAAAGACAAGTTGCTGTCTAATATAACACCCAGGTCTTTTATTATAATGGATTAAATAACAGTCTTAATTTAATTACAGAAAATTACAGGTCATCCAATATTTCCAATATCTTGAACACACTCGGTCAGCTTGGATAATTTAGAGATTTCATCTGGTCATGCTTAAATATATATCAGATTATCATTGGCTTAACAGTTGAAACTAATTGCATGTTTTCTTATAAGTGGCAGCATATATACTGAGAATAACAGAAGCCCTAACACAGATCCTTGTAACAGTTTTTTTCTTTTTCAATTCACCAAGGTTATCCTAGATTTTTCCCTGTTTAAATAGACAAATTGGTAACATTCTGATAGATATGATCTAAACCACTTTAATGCCTGTCCCTGAATACCAGTGTAATTTTGTAGACAATCTAAGAGTATTTTGTGATCTATGTTGTCAAATGTGGCACTAAGACCAAGTAAAACTAGTATTGAGATAAAGCCTTGGTCAGCAGCTGATACTTTTTGTAGTATTTTAGACAGAAAGGGAAGATTTGAAATTGGTCTGTAATTTGGATCTAGTTGTGCTTTCTGCTTTCTTAATGAGAGGTTTAATAACTGCCATCTTGAACGCTCTTGGGACATAACCTAGAGATAAAGATCAATTAATAATATTGAGAAGAGGCTTTTCTGCTACAGGTAACAACTCTTTCAGTAGTTTAGCGGGTATTGGACCTAATAAACGGGTTATGATACGTTTATTTCACTCTTCCTGCCCTATAGTTGTGAAGCACTGTAGTTGTTCTTGAAGGGTGATAATTGAGACTGAGTTATAAAACGCTGTAAAAGGTTGCACATTTAAAATTGTATTTCTGATGCTTTCGATTTTTTTAGTGAAGAAATTCATTACAGAAAGTCATTATTATAAACTGTGCTGGAATATTTTGTTCAGGTGATGTCTATTTATTTGTTAATCTGGCCACTGTACTAAATAAAAACCTGGGGTTGTTTTGGTGATGCAAAGTTTGTTTTGGAAGCAGTCTGTGAGAAGATGGGACAAAAAGAAAGATGTGTGACTCAGATCCGCTATTAAACACACGCTGATTGTGCTACTTGTTTTTGAATTGAACTTTACACCGTCCTTTAACTGTCCCAAGTCTGTTAGTGATGGCTGAAACAAGGGTTTAAGTCTAATCATACCATCGCTGTGGGGGATTTGCCCTCTTTAAAGCCTGGCAAACCAAATACAATCCCACACACACTTCAGAGCTACCCAGGCTACCTCAAACTGAGGCTGTGGCGTCAAAGAGCTTATGAAAATATTGGAGCATATGGGCAAAGTGACACGCCTGCCAATTTGACGTCCGAAGCTCTAATCTGCTTGCTCCGATCAGGTGATAGGAGGTTTAGCCAAGACATACAATCCCAAAGAATGGTTTGGGCAGCGAGCGTTCAGATACAGCATGTGTTTGACAAGCCTGATGTTTGGAGAGCAGAAGACTAAGCCAAACTAGTACAGATGATCAGGCATTACAGTAAGAGCACATGCGCTCACACCAACAGATGCACTTACAGTATATCACTGCACATATTTATCAAACGGCTGAATTCTGTGGGTATTTAATCTGGGAGGTGTGTGCGTGTGCGTGTGTGTGTGTGTGTGTGTTATAAAGACAGGCTAAGTGCTCTGTCTCCTATGAGTCTGAGTAAAGAAGAGAGTGCCTATTGCCTGTGTGTGGTGCTGTTTGTCTGTGGAGGTGGGGGCGGGGGCGGGGGGTGAGTGTTGTTGCTGCAGTGTGCATTGACAGGGTAAAGTAGGGCATGGTGGAGGAGCCTGTGGAAAGGGACAGCTGCAATGCAGACAGCCCCGAAGGCAGAGAAAGGGAGCAACAGAGGACCGCAGCCCCTCTCTGTTCAAACAGCACACCACCAGTCCATTCACGTCTCACAGCCAACCGCCAGCCACGCACTTGTGACTTGAATTTGTTTGTATGCACACTTAAACTACTTTAATGAGTACATTGTCTACAGGATACTAAATTGTTATGGTAATTCAACATTCATTCCGTTTTCAAGACATTTTACGCACTGGATTTTCATTTAGCGCAGCGGTTTGTAAACTTAAGTAGCAAAAGGTTGGTTTATTGGATTAGTGGATAAGAATAAGCTTAGCTGAATTAGAGTGAGTCATCAGTTGGTTTGACTTTAAGCATGTCATGAAACAGTGCTGTCTGGAAATGAAGGTGTATGCGAGGAAATCACAAAGCTATTTTTTTAAGTTATTCCCGACTCCTGCTCTGACTCATGAAATAATGGGTGGTTCAACCGAGTGTGATATTCGGAAGTGCATTTGCACCTACTTCACAAGTGAAGTTAGAATATCAATGGACTTAAGTATTTGCTACTTGAAAAAAACAATTAAGAAGTTTGAGATATAGGACAAGTCTCAAGTTAGCTTTGTAGGCATGTTATAGATATCAATTTTAATGAGTATTCCTACAAGTATATGGACCAGAGTGCAGGCTGTATAAGTACGTGGCCATTGTGACTGTTGTTTATCAATATAGAGCCATAACTATAAACATATTCAATCCAGTTACTGGATTTTGGGGGTTTTTCACTTGCATGCACAGCTACTGCACTGACTCTCACTCCTGGTCATTAAACCACAGCCTGGTTTCTATATTGAGCACTACTGTCAAATAAAACGATTTCGAGTCCAACCTCAGCGTCTGCTGCTTGACACAACATTTATCGTTTCCTTTCAGCTGTGTGCTCTGATGCTCTAATGGCACACAGCTGCCTGCCTTGATTTGTCATAATGCAGAATGGGGGCGGGGCTTTGCTTCTCTCTGCAGCATTGCAGGTACGAAGCCACAGGCTGGACTCGTTGTGCACTGTAACCGTGACCAATATTGTCTTTATGCCAGTTCATATATTGTCCGCCGAATAAAACGCGCTTCCAAATTACGGTCTAGTTATTCGGTGGTCAGTCGATGCCTCTCTTCATACATAAACCAGCCTTTTTTGCGTATTTTTACAGCGGTTTAGTATTCATATGATTTGCAAATATAGTCAAGAATGAACAGTCGTTTAAAAAGATATACAATTATTTGTCAGGCCTCTTACATTTACCGATTCCCAGGTTATTTTTCCGTCACCTCCAAAAAGCGTTACATTTTTGGGGGAGGAAATCACTAACCCTGTTTGAAAAACTGAGGAAAAGTGCAATAGTCACATGCTGTCTTCCCCATTAATAATTTCAGCGTTTGCTTCAGGTTTTTTTTTTTTTTTTTTTTTGCTTTGTCTTCGTGGCTCGTGGAAAAACTAGGGCGTCTGTTTACCTGCGGCACGTGCGCAGCGTCTCCTCTCACTGAGATTCATGCACGCGCGCGCACGGGGGAGCAGTAGTCAATGTTGCCAAATCTTCCAAGAAAATAAAGCGAATACCCTGAAAGTGAATAAGCCATTTCTTGTCACTTTGCTCCTGCTGTTGGTTGATAGAGGCATACTGCTTAATTAAAACATATACATATCCACTCTATTAAACATAGATTATTTGCCAGAGTTATTTTAAATTAGCTTAAAAAATAAGTATTTTTTATGTAGCTAATATTCATATATATATATATATATATATATATATATATATATATATATATATATATATATATATATATATATATATATATATATATCCAAAAACGATATGTTCTCTGGAAATAAGCCCAAAAACCCGCAATCCACAAATGCTGATGTGTAAGGACTTTTTTAACAAACAAACCTAAGTGAATTATAATAAAATGACTTGGCAACACTGGCGGTAGCGCTGGAGTAAAGAGGGGCGGGGGGGAGTACGAGAGTAAGTGAGCGGGCTTTACATTTCTCTCTGCTCTTGCACGTCGCTTCTACACTTTTACTTCTATTGTTGATGAAACCTTTTAGGACATTCCCCTAGTATAAAAAGGGATATTTGTTTTGCCCAGTATTAGTAAATACGGTGGCAATCTGCCTGTGTGAGACACGGCCATTTGGGACATTGGTCAGGATGCCGATGAATGACATCTGCTTTTCCTAAAGACAAGGCGACCGTTTGCTTTACAGGGCGATTCTCCATGGACAGTGAAATAGAAGGTTGGACATGTTTAAATGAACCTAGTGTCTGTGTGTTTGCAGTCTTGTCTCGAAAGTTATACATGTGTGTAGCACACTTTAAACCCTTGTCATTTCCGTCCGTTGAAGACAAAGTGAACCTAGTGCTTTACTTCAGACAGAGAAATGTGACGTTCAGTATGTTTTACATACGCACTCCTGCCTTTGCTTTTTCAGAAAATGAAAGAATATGTCCGTTTAGGTTCAAGCTGGTCCGTTTTGACTGAATTCTGTCTCTGAAGCGTTGCTTTTAGCGGTTTCCTAAACTGAAGGAGGCGCCGACCACCTGGTTTTACCGGTTTTGAGGCAAATTGAGTTAACTTTTGCAATATCATTATTCTTAGTATACGGCCTTTTCATAGTTTGTATGAAACCTCTGCAAGCGCTCTCATTTCGATCATCTTAAACAGGAAATGACAAAGAGCCGCTTGTTTGACTTCATTGCACCAAAACATCACAAAGCAAAAGTAAGAACTGCTCATTTGTGAGACGGTCTTGTCATTTAGTGGGTCTGTTAGCTGTAGTCGTGACTGGAGGTTGTGTGTGTATGTGTGTAACACACACAGCAGTCCTGTGATTTCAGCACCGAGGACAGCGACGCACCAGGCACGCGCTTCAGTGAGCTCGCGAAACATTCAAAAACACGACACAAGTTTGACAAACGAGCTTTATATTGATAATGGTTATGGTTTATGGCGGGAACATAGTGACTAATCTTTACACTCGTGTGTAGGCTATTGTTTTCCAATAAGGTTCTGCTCAACAACCTGTTGATAGTTAGGGATGAATTGAAATGGGGACGATTTCTCATTGAAATCCGTGTTTAAAAAGTTTTATACCACGTAACTAAACAAAACACACAAAACATTTCATAAAGAACAATTATGCAATTTACTAAATATTAGTGCAATAGACTTTACATTGACTGCTACGGGAATTTAATATAATTGCTTCCTAGATAATTGCTTACCTAATCATAACTTCCTTAATCCAATATTATAAATGGTAGCTATACTTTAGTAATTAATCATATACAAAACCGAAACATAACACAACTGCAGTAGGTTTTATAGTGCTTGTGAGATATCAATGCACAGGGTCATATAACATTGATTCTGGGGAACACGTTTAAGTAATAAATGTTTAAAAATGTAATATACTGAATAACACATTTTAATAATATTTTCTAATGGGTGAAAAATCAATCACCCATGTGCTTGCACAGTGTAGAAAATTGCTTTGTTAGCCTGAGGCAATATGATGCAACAGAGGGTTAATGAACTCAACAACCCTACAGCTTCTGTCGTTTTTGTTACCTCTAAATTAATATTCCATCCAGGAGCTCATAAATTAGGCAGATGTAATTTTTGTAATATAGGGATTTCAGTCCTGTCATGTGTTTTGTTGCCAAACACTGACAATACAAAATATAAAGTGCTTGTGAACATTGACTGACTGAGGAATTGATATTGTTTAATTTCTACAATACTGTCATTTCTTTACAAGTGATATGTTGTTTTTTATGTTTATACATATTCCATAGATACTCAGTTTCCATTGAGTTGGTATTTTATTAAACAATACCTCATTTAGAGAAGAGCGGGTTTAGAGTAGAGTAGTTTCAAAGGACTTCTGGTCAGGTTATTTTCTAGAAATCTGAGGTCATGACAGTCATCTTGTTAAGGAAAGTAGTCAGTATACCTTGTTATCATTGTTTCTGCAGCTATTGAATATCCAATATAATGAACCAGCATCTTGTACAGTACAGCCCTTCTTGATTGACTCTGTTTGCTTCATTAGATCTGGGAAACGTGTTGATTCATATATAGTTATAGACATTGCCAGAAACTTGATGTTTGACTTAGTGTGAACAAATGGATATTTTCAGTGGTCTTTTGAAGTGAAAAACCCTTTGCAGATGCATGAATTGATTTTGTGTGTGTGTGTGTGTGTGTGTGTGTGTGTGTGTGTGTGTGTGTGTGTGTGTGTGTGTGTGTGTGTGTGTGTGTGTGTGTGTGTGTGTGTCATATTTGTTGTACCCCAGACTAATGTAGAATACATTCTGCTTTAGTGACTTCTATCTAACACAATGTGCCTCAAGGGCACACTCATTAATTAGTGTTAAATCAGACAGCAGTTAGGGAGATTGGCACTGCAGCCCTCAGACTGTTAGAGGAACATTGAAATTGATCGAAAATTAGATTTGTTAAGGCTTGAGTTAAGGCTTTGTCTTTTTTAAAACAGTGATAAGCCAGCTTTTTCACTGAAAGGAATATATCCTATATGAGAAAATGACAGACGATATGCTGATACCAAATAATGCTGCTGATGAAAGCATCTCCACCTTTAGTTTTATCACTGAAATATATTTGACATTGTACACTGTAGTCAGCATTGTTGCCTATTTGTTTTGTATGCTTTGTCTGAAGGATGACAGGGAGAGCTGAGCAAAATAGCTGACTCACATGAAGAGTAAAGTCATTAATAATAGTATGAATAAGTCTTTTGTGAGATTTTTCTGGACTGGTTTATATAAAAGTTTGCTAGTCTGTAGAATGATGTATTTGTCTGGCAGTACTGCCAGGCACGATGAAGGATTTTGTTAGAGCCTGGATAAACCGTGTCACACAACGGCTCATGAAGTAGGAGATATAACCAGGGCATGTCTTGGAGGATGGGTAAAGCAGTTACTGTAGCTCATGGAGATGCCTGCTTCTGATTTAATTTGATTTGCTGCTGGTTTGTATGGAAATTAAATTGGAGGGATCCATTCGACCAGAAGGAGACCGCACTAAAGGTTTTTTCAAAATCCATGCTGGGACTTGGGATGATTGTGAAAGGGACATATATGCAACAGAACTTTTGTGCCATGTTAATACAGAATGTTTTGCATTAGACTGTAGAAATATAAGAAGGGGCTACATGTTAATATTTGCTAATGCTTTAATAAGATAGAAATGAACACTTACAATTAAATGCTAATCTAATTTATTGTTAATTGTTAGCTCAAGTTAATGCATTAACTAATCCTAATGTATAATATTTTAACATAAAAATGATAATAAATATTAGTATTAAGCAAGATTTGAATTATTTGAATGAAAGATGAATAAATGCTATAAACATACTTGAATTATAAGTTAATATTACTTTTACAGCATTTATTAATCTTGGTTCATTCTAATCTTTACTTATACTAATACATTTTTATGCTAAACATTAAAAGTATTTAATGCTGTAGGTCTGAGTACTAGTGGACTGACTCTGTCTTTATATGATTATGCCAGTAGATGGTGGCAAGTGGCTTTATGAGTAAGTCATCGAATCATTTATTCGAATCAACATGACTATCTTTGAGTGAATCATTAAAGCATTCACTCAACCCATTCGTTTCAGACAAAGTAAATGTCAATATCAGGCCTAAAATCTAATTTCCTAAATATTAACATATTGCTTATTGAACTGCGGTATAAAATCAATATTACAGCATTTTTTGTTTCCTCGCAAATAGCTTATATGCTTATATAATAATAATAATAATAATATAATAATAATAATAATAATAATAATAATAATAATAATAATAATAATAGCTCTATGCTTATGATAGACAGTAGTGTAAAGCATGTGACTATCACAATGTTGTGTCATGAGTCAGGCATGGAAAGGGTTCATCCCTTTATCCATTTCCTTCTGGGCTGTTTTCAGAAGGGTCACGCACATGTTAACTCATTTAATCACTAACCTTGACGGCAAAGCAACACGTATGTAACAGTCGAATGCCGTCACTTCCTACTAGAGCTTGAGCTTTCTTACACAGCAGGTCAGCTGGAGCTGAAGGTTCAGATCTCAAAATCAGAGCTCAACCCGTTTTTAAACACTCTCAATTCTTCACCTGGGAAAAGAAGAGATTTGTTTGTTTGTTTGTTTGTGTGCAGTGATAGCATACTACTGTCTGCAGCTGCACAGTGCTTTTGAAGTCTAGACTGAAAAAGACTTCTGTGTAACTCCTGTTGGGACAGGGCACTTTCAATTACCTCAGCTTTAGGAAATGGTGCTGCTGCCTGTAGTCATATTCCACTCACAGACATGGGCGGAAATACAGAAAATGAGCTCATGTTTCCAACGTTTGATTTAAATAGAACTTTATATGTATAAATAGTTATTTTAGAGAAGAATATTATATTTCCATAGGCTAAGAATGTGTCCTTGTGGTAGAAACGTCTAGTCACATATTACTGTTTTCATTTTAACTTACCACAATCAGTGTGACCTACCAGAATGTCTGTCAAGGCTGAGATAAATACTGACAGAGTAAATGTATTTTTAATTTTTTTTATTGTATAAACATTTGGGTACTTTAACATACTCTGTCTGTAATTTTTATAATATTGTAAGTGTGACTGACATTAGTGTGATTGTTTCCAATTTTGACTAAAATGCCCATCTGAGAGGAAAGACATCTTTTTAGCCTTTTATTGAATAGAAAACTTTTTAAGTGACAATTCATATTTACTTCAGTAGCTCTCGAATTTGCAGTCACCTGTTGCACACATTTTGTATTTTTGGTCTTTCATTCTAACCACAATTATTATATTATCACTGTATTTAACATTGTGAATACTTTCATTCCTGGCTGTTTAGATGTTATGTTTGGATAGAGCAGTATTGAAAATGCAACACCATAGTTCAGGGCTATTCAAATCTTACCCTGGAGGGCCAATGCACTGCAGAGTTTAGCTCCAACCCTGATCAAACACACCCACCTGTGATTTTCTAATGATCCTGAAGACATTGATTAGCACGTTCAGGTGTGTTTGATCAGGGTTGGAGCTAAACTCTGCACCGCATTGGCCCTCCAGGGTAAGATTTGAATAGCCCTGCCATAGTTCATAGGTTATTCACACGTGAATTGAGTGATAGATACTACATGCATGTCCTCTGGTCTACAGCTGTTTCATGCTCTCGTTCTGCTGTATGCGAGATGAGAGGGTGAATGCAGATGGTGGTCTCAGCTGAGAGAGCCTCTGCCAGTGACACTCCCCCTCTACTCCCCTAAATACCAGCCTATGTCAACCAGCGGAGCTTAACTCAGGAAGGGGGTTCTCCAGAATACCATCATTCTGGAGAGCTGGGGTATTATTCACCACCTGATGGACAAGCATGGGATGTTGTGATGGATGAATAGTTCAGAGTAGCAGCATTCTACCATGCCTGTTCTATGAACCTGCAATATACAGTTTTCTGTATGCATTTACACTGATTAATTGAGCACATTTCCTGGAATACTGTATCCCACAATGCACTGCTCCCCACTTGACCTTACATTTCCAATTTGACTTAAAAGTAACATCAGGTGTGCTTTTGAACACAATTTTTTATAATTGATCATATTAAGATGTTTTTACACAAAATGGGATGCACAACGCTAATAACTAATTTTATTTCTAAAACAACAATGACCTGAATATGCATGTAGTTTGATCATGTGGCAAAATTGTTCCAAACTACGGTTTTATATGTTTAACAATGCATACTGTATTAGCATTTATTTTGAAAATTGATTATGGAAAAAACAGGCAGTATTCAATGTGCATGTAGACTGTGCAGTATTATTATGTATAATCAGCAAGTATTATGTATAATCTTTAACAGTTAAGTGTGTAGAATTTATGAGGCTCTATTGGCAGAAATGCAAAATAATATACATAGCTATGTTTTCAGTGGAGTATAAAGAGCTTACTTAATGTACCGTTATGTTTTTATTACCTTAGAATGAGCCTTTTCTATCTCCATGCACCGTGGGTCTCCTTACAGTGACCTACAGTTTCTACAGTAGCCCTAAACGGACAAACTTCTCTGCAGAGCGCTAGTCACTCTCTGCTCTCGCCGGTGACAACATTTTTGTCCTGTGTCGGTTCCCGTAGCTTCTCTATGTGCTCCGAAAGGGAGGGGTGAGCGTTGGGGGGTGCAATTCACAACCTCACTGCTAGATGCAGCTAAAAATCACACACTGCACTTTAAGTGGGCACTGTAAATGTTAACAACACAGAAAGATGGTAACAGGTACACCCACATAGCACTTATATCCCCTTGCATTGAATTATCTATTAATGCAGTACATTATTGCAGTGGTTTATTGCAACTAATGAGTGCAGTTCTTGTGTTTGCTCCCATTACAAGCTCAGCATTAAAACACAAGGAAGAGCGAGGTAGATTGACTAAGAATCCACTAGCCTATTTTAGCAAAATACAGAGCATTCGTATCTCTGTGATAAATCCAGGTGTGTTTGTTTGCGTGTATGTGACACGTATAGATGGAATCCTCACAGATACTGAAGCTGTTCCTAAGCTGAAAATAAACACACACTCAGAGTCTTCAGCTCCTGAGTCATCAAGACTCCCACAGGAATAAATAGTGAATAGACCTTTAATGAAGTTCTCCTCTCATTGAGCTGTCTATCAGCTCCCGCTCTTTCTCTCTCAGCCATTACTCCCCAGGATCTCTCTGCTCACATTCAACGTTTGTCTGACGTTCATGAATGTGACTCAGTGCCTGTGAGTTATTCTAAGAAAATGGATGAAAAGAGGAGGAGAGAAAGTTGTGGTTGAAGGTTGCGTTGAGGCAGAGGCAGATGTTGAAAAGCTTAAACAAGAGCTGGGGGCAGTTTAGGTCAGCACACACAAGAAGGCAAGTCAGTCTCCGGAGAGAAAGACATGGTGGCATTGTCTTAGGCCTGTTTCACATTTACATATTCACGTTTTCACATTTATCCCAGGCATGATGCAAAAAGTAATGTTTTCTGTGTTATTTCGGCCATTTTGCACATGCTGAACCCAGCAGACAAAAAAAATTAAATGCACAATAAACCTATGAACATTTAGGCTTTTTTGAAGCAACATACTGTCCTTATACATTGTTTCTGTTCAGTGAATCTGGCTGAATCTAGATTATTTAAGCAGCTTATAGTTTTTTGGAGTTCATTTTAGTTTATGATTTTATGTACATTTTCAAGACTAGTTTGTATTTTCCTGAGGGCTGCACGATTAATTGTGGTCACCTTTTCTGCTTCTCCTGGTTGACTAAGAGTAACTGAGGTATTGGGCGATACTGTATTGAAAACACAGACATATGTTAAAGATAAGCGTTCTCCATTGCAATATTTTGCTCAAGTGAAAGTGATATTCTGCTCGTGTTGCTGTGAACCTTTTCAGTGACAAACTATAATAAATCCAAGCATTAATCTATTCTATCCAAATGTGGTTGCTGAATAAATACATTTACTTGACCTGTGTGCTACAATACAAGGTCTTTTTTGTTGCTTTAATATAAACATGTTTAAATAATTCAGAATTATTAGAATTAATATTAGGAATTGCAACTGTGTAGCTTTTGAGAGAAGCTTGTTAAGTTATCATAATGTAGAGTAAGTTAATATATGAGAAATATATTAAATCTGGAAACTAGATGAGATTCAAAAATAAACATCTGTTGACAACGTTCTTTTGATTGATGTTCACATGAAACTGCAATAATTCTGATGAAATTACAAATTAAAAACATTTGGGATAAATAAACACAATTATAATGTCTGAGCAAAATAATCATTATTAGTTTAACCATCAATGTGCTGCTCTAATACTTCTGATAGCCAATTTATACTTTATGGTCATTATTAAAGGAAGAAGTGTGTGTTGACAGCAAACAGAAAAGAGAAATGATAACATAAACAACACAGACAACATAAACAAAAAGAAAACAATAATTTGGCTTTGTGAGAGTTTTAGTACACTACTAAATGTCTGCTCAAAGTGCCTATAGGCGGTCACATTTGTAGTTTAGTTTATGGAGAAATAGGAAGGTGTTGCACATGTCACCCTGTTGCTTTAGCTCTGATTGGTGGGCCCTTCCCTTTCTCCGCCCCCCCTGCATGTGGCCCCTCCCCCTAACCCCCTCTCCCTCTGCAGTGTACGTGTGTGGCATTTTGAGCACACTCGTGGCAGCAGGTGGAGATGACATCATCTGCACTGCAGCAGACTGCAGCACTGTGTCTGAACAAAGACATGTCAATGCTGCTGCTAACTGGTGCTGCCACACGGCCTCTCTTTCTATCACTCTTGGCATCTTTAGTCCCTAGGTAGCTTACTTTCCTTCCATCTCTCTCTCTCTCTCTCTCTCTCTCTCTCTCTCTCTCTCTCTCTCTCTCTCTCTCTCTCTCTCTCTCTCTCTCTCTCTCTCTCACTCACTCACTCACTCTCACTCTCTCTCTCCCTCTCTCTCTCTCTCTCACTGGCATGGTATCTGAATGAAGACTTGACACTGACTGCAGGCAGACTGAAGCCCACTGATTAAATAAGTCATAGTTTAAATGAAAAATAATCATGCAATTCCTCACCCAGTAGGGTTTATTGATGGTGGTTTGTAAGGCTTTGAGGCTGGGTTACGAGATTTAAACATATCCCTTAACTTTGGAAAATATCCTGCAGAATTTATGTTGCGAACATGAATTAAAACTTTACTAAGTATCTGTAAGACTTTTTGCATGATGGACAATGCCCTTGCTATTGAGAACCAGTTAGTAGTGCATAGCAACTTGTTAAGATCCACTCTAAACACTTTAGCTGTGGCATAGGCTCTTGACTTGGACCAGTGAGTATACATAAAATGACCAGTTAATACATTACACAGCATTTGCATTCTAGAGTCAGCAATAGTGACATTTTTTTTTTTTTTTGCTTCAGACCCTATGCTTCAGATTATGACTATGACTTGGCCAAATCCGATTCAAATTTCATTCGGATTGTAAGAGGTGGTTTAAACTTTTTCTATTCCGATTGACAGGGCATATAAACCCTTGATCAGATTGAAAACCGAAACCGGAAAGTACTGCGCATGTGCCGTGACGTATAAATGGCGTTATATGTATGACTTGTAGAATGAGCTGTTGATGTTGAATCTAATAAATGACTGTAGTATCGTTCTAAAATTCTCCTTCCGCTCATCGTCTGTGAAGTGGAGTGTCCTTGTTTTGAACATGGGAAGCGGTGTATTTACAGCTTGATAAATATAAGCAGCATGACACAAAACTTCATGTGCTCGTCATCTCCTAATTAGGAATGGAATAGATTTGAGTCCGGATTCATCAATTGGAATGACTGTAAACATAGCTATTGTAAATGACTGCTGTCCTTACGGGAGCCAGACACTTACTGAGTTGTCAAACAGTGTGAATTTATGTGCATGACCACTGAACGGCACTCTTGACATTTTCTACAGGCAACCAAACAAATATATATGCTTTGTGGTGTTCATGGCCATCTGGATTGATATTTTTGTTTAGTCAAAAGACTACAGGACTTACTAGCTACATTAGCATGGGCGATACATTTACATTTTTTTACCTTGTACTTTCACCATCTTTCAATGTGCCTCTCCGTTCATCAATAAACTGACACTGGTAGCAAACCACAGCCCAGTATGCCCCTGTCGCTTGGTTACCGTGCAGCTGCAGGTTGCCACAGAAACAGGCTTATCAGTGAGGCACATTCAGTTCACTGTACTGGTGCTGAAGTTCACCTGTGCTGGTCCCAGTTTAGTGTCAAGTCAGAAAACCTGCTTGATATTTCTTCTATTGCAAGCGATTCTGTCTGGATTTGTTACAAAGTAACTTTGTTAGCATTTAACTCACCGTGCACCCTAGAAGCAATCCAGAACACATTAGCAAACCCTATACACTGTATACAAATAAAAAAAAAAAAAAAAATGAATTTACCTGGTTGTCTTAATTTTGGGTTCATCGAAATTAAAAGTTTGAGTTAATACAATTAACATTTTTGAGAATTTACATCACCCTTTATTCAAATAGCATTAAAAGATTTTGTAAGCATATGCATAATTGTGTTTTATTTGCAATAATGCAGTGAAACATTCAAAATTTTCATGATTTATCACAACATTTCTTTTATTTATGTGGTTCAGATACAATAATATTTTGAATTTCTATTTATTAAACCAATTTCCTTCATTTTATCAACTTAAATTTTACAGTGTAGCAATGTCCTGGGCACCCTTCGTGGTATCGTGGTAGTGAGGTTTTTACTGGCAGAAAATGTAAAAATCTAGTTAGGTCAAATTCCAAACCAGTCTGTGTATGTTCACCGCTGTGTTTTTGAAGCTGAATGTGTTGATGTGCCCCATTAATGATTCCATTAATTTATAATAATGACTGCAATTACGGAAATGGTTATTGATAACATCAGACTCTGTGTCTTGATTGGAAAGCATAATGGTAATGACTGAGTTTTAATTAAACATCCAATATAGAATTTTGCTTTGAGATGAAAGCTAAACCAGAGAATAATTTATTTCAGACCTTAGTGAGATATAGTGTAATTTACAGAAACCATTTCCATTGCCAAAGTGTGAATTGTACAATCATTGGTTCATCTACTTCATTTACATCTTTTACTTTGTTTGAGTTAAAGTTGGAACCCAAGTTTTGTTATCTACTGTGGTTAAACTGATATGGATTTTCCTCTGCAGATAACCAGTTCAGAATGTCCATCCTGGAGCGGCTGGAACAGATGGAGCGCAGGATGGCTGAGATGGCCGGTCAGCAACAGCAGGGCAGTGGAGGAACAGCGGGGACTGGAGGGGGAGGAGGAGGAGGAGGAGGAGGAAACGTAGGCGCTAATAGCCAGTCTCAGGTACTGCAGCCTATCAATAATTGTTATGTGTAAGATTAGAATGTATATTTTCAGCCATATTGTAAAGTATTTCCATTGTCCTTTTGTTTGTTGTGTGTCGATTGATGAGTGGTTGTTATTTCATGTTCCTCAGTTCTGTTCATTGCTGCCATGATTCAGCTCATAAAAAACAAAGTCATTTAGAACCTAAATGTAATTTGCATTTATAATAAACACTGTTAAAATTCAGTTACATCACTTAGATGAAAAGGTTTGCATATTGTAATAACATTGTGTTGATTAAAACCGGTTTTGTGAGCCAGTTGAAACCAATTCATTAAAATAATTATTAACAAATTATACATCGCTGCAACATTTCCACTCATACATTATACATAAACTTTTCGGTTTGAGCCTAAATGATGCAGAAAAAAATGACATTTTGTAAAAGATTGTGACATTGTATTGAGCTTGTGAAGACATGAAGCACTCCATTATATTCTGCAGTGTATCTCGGGACAGGCGGGAAGCTCTTTTGAGAGTCGTGTGGTGGTTGTTTGTGAGAAGATGATGAATAGGGCCTGCTGGGCTAAATCCAAACACCTGATTCACTCAAAGACCTTTCGGGGCATGACTTTGCTACACCTTGCTGCAGGCCAAGGCTATGCCACCCTCATCCAGACTCTCATCAAATGGCGGTCAGTTAAAGCACGGCTCTTTACCCCTCTCAGCATGATAATCTGTCTACTGTATATCTGTGTAAATATGTTTTTGTGTTACTTTTTTATTGCTAACCATGAGAAATGGTATTATCTTATTTAGCACGAAGCATGCAGACAGCATTGATCTGGAACTTGAAGTGGATCCTCTCAATGTGGATCACTTCTCTTGCACTCCACTGGTATGTTCCTCAAGCAACAATTTTAATTGAACTACATTGCAACTTCTTTGTTTTTCTTACACCCCTTTTTACTCTGTTTTCTTGTTGTAGATGTGGGCTTGTGCTTTGGGTCATCTGGAGGCTGCAGTGGTCTTGTACAAGTGGGACCGGAGAGCACTGGCCATCCCAGACTCTCTAGGCCGCCTGCCCCTCTCCATCGCCCGCTCCCGTGGCCACACCAAGCTGGCAGAGTGTCTGGAGCAGCTGCAGAGGGAGGAACAGCAGCAGCAGACCCCGTCTTCCTTACCCCCAACCTCCAGCATGTCTTTCTCTCCCAACCCTGATATCCCCACCACCAACAGCTGGATGGTCAGCTGGGGCAGCGACACTATGGTAACCCCCAGTGGGCAGAACACTGGTACTTCAACCACAACTACAGCACCTTGCACCAACCAGAACCCTGGTGAGAACCTCTAAAGTAGTTATTTGCTGCTAACAAAACTAATAAAAAGGCTAACAAAAAGTTACTATTTGCTGGTATTTTCTTAGCCTTACATAAGGGGTGTGTGCTCCATATAAACTGTGAATTATCTACATGCCCAAGCCATTTGTGGACTTGCTAATTAGTATTAACACTATAAATTCCCTTGTTTGAGATAAAGCTTGCATGATAACATTTTAGTAATAAGTATGAAACTGTCTGTAATTTATTTATTTGCCAAACGACAGTAATTGTCTTCAAATCTGACAGTTACGGAAGGTTTCGGGTCTCGGGTAAACGGATCCACAGCTGCTTTGCCGCCTACACTCTGTTGTTATGTATCATCATCATTGTCCCGCGTTCTCATTGGTTTGCTGGCATAAGGGGAATTTCATGCACAGGGAAAGCTGTCCGCGAATTGCTCACCCAAGAGGAGAAATGCGCTGTTGCTGCCAGATCTCGATCATGAAAATTACATTGTATTTAGTACAACAACAACAACAAAAAATGGAAATAAATCGTATTTTCTCCATAGGGAAATGTATTTTTTATGAAAACTTATAAACTGTTAAAGACAGATCTACTAGACCTACAAGGTTGTTAATTGATAGTCTATGTGTTTGTCATTGCATTATTTCAACTTGTTATTTAAGGCCTACTTATATTTATATAATTATACTTGACTTATTTTATTTAATAAAATATAAATTATGAAACCGATAGGGGGTGTTTTAGGAGAGCTCGGAAGGCTTGGCTGAAAAACTGCTACTTGTAGCTCATTACTGGAAAAGCTGCACTGTTTTGGAAATGGATGAACTAATGTTGCTTTACTGAAAAGATTACTGTAGATTTTCTTGCCTAATCTAATACGTTATTGCATTTGCTTCAGTGAGCAGTACTTGCTGCAGAGTCTAATTCCATCTTTTTTCTTTCTTTTTTGCTGTTGATTATAACTAACAGCACCTCAGAGACAAAGCAAGTGGAATGGGAATATCAACTCCTCTCCTTTCACTGCAGCTTACTCTCTCTTTCTCTATTGTGCCTAGATTTGAGAAGGCCGAGATCAGAGCCCTCCAGCTACTACAGCAACGAGTGCCAGCGGGAAATCCCCCTCGCCAAAAAACATAAGCCCAACCCAGAGCTTGTGCAAGCACAGCTGGATAAGCCCATGTCGGTTCCCTTGAGCATGGAGCAGCAGACACATAAACTGTCAACCAGCCCTAAGGCCCTTCCCTCCACCCCATCCAGTCCGGATAAGAACGTCTCTGAGGAGGGTTTAGGGACAGGGGGCATCCCACAAGCCAAGATGGCCTCTTTCCGTGGAGGGCATAAATGGGGCACTAGAGAGATGCTCAGGAAGGGAGGCATCAGCGGCGTAGGGAAGGAAAAGTTGGCCAGCCGGTTGCGACAGCGTGGCGAGTCCCTCAGCATGTTGGGAATGGTGGAGAGGGAGATTGTAGACACAGAAATGCTTTCTTACAAGGAGGATCTAGAGAACCAGGACTGCCTCTCTCACATGGAGGACCTGCAGGTGAGTGCACATACACAAACCCACACAGTGTCCTAAATGGCACCCACTCATAGTCAGCCATCCTCATTCACACCTGTATTGATGGATTTGTCAGTAAATAGGCTCAGCAAACAAACATGGCTACAAGCTATGAGAGGCCAAGGGATATATAGAGCACCATCCGTCCTGCTGACATGTAAAATCAGCGCTAGAGAGCCGCGGTCACAGCCCTGCACTCTGCACAGACCTTCGCCACCACATAATACACTTCTTCCATTGATTTGCTCCTATTGCCAGGAGTTAGTCCGGCTCCATTCATCTCTGTCACTCTATGGGGACAGAGGGGCTGTTGCAGCGTGTTCCTCCAAAGTAAACACCCCCGTGCTTGATTGATTGGCTGGGTTAGCAAGTGTGTGTGCTTTTTGTCACACTAGATAGTCAGTGCTTGTGTTCATAAGAGCTAAGAGCTAACTTTGAATACATGTTTGTTTTTGCGCCTCGCAGGCGAATATGATGAGTCTGGCGGAGCACATCATTGAGGCCACTCCGGAGCGTATCAAGCGGGAACATTTTCCAACCGTGGAGTCTGTTGCTCTGGACAACAGTGGCCTCACCAACACCATGAGCTGGCTGGCCAGTTACCTGGGAGACGTGGAACACCTGCCCAGCATCATCCACTTGAGGTTAGAAAACCTATTTTAAAACGCATACTTAAATATACATATGTACTGAAATGCAGCAACCAGGGTGGGAAATTAACTTTTTTGCCCAACCACAGTGGCTGGTGAATGGAGAATTTTACCAACCACTCCAAATTTGTACACCAAGTGTAAATAGCAACTAGATTTTATTAACACTCAGTGAATAGCATATTTTCTTAACGATAATTGCAATTTACACTAAGTGCAAATAGCAGTAAATCAAAAAAAAAATTTGCGATCGATGATATAAAGTTGCAGCTCTTTTTAATATAAATAGTAATTACATATAATTTATACTTTATTTTGACAGATACATACTATTTGCACCCCAATGTTGTTGTACATTAGCAGGATGCAACAATAACAGAGTGTGAATTATTCTTTTAATTTAAATTATTAAATGGATGCCGCCTTAAAGGAACACTAAAAGCCCTCCCTACAGATATCCCTAACCCTACCCAATAAAAGCTTTTATTGTTATTACATTTTGTTAGGCACTTTATTTCCACATTTAGAACATTTTCTTGTACAAATCCGATGTGATTTGTGATGAGTAAAGAGAGAAGTGCAAGCTCTGCAAAAGGTGGATTCGAACCTGTGTTGATCATGACAAAACAATGATCCATTAGCCATAAGCTTTACTGATTGCACCACTGAGGATGTTGAATTATGGGCGTTTTTTAAAAATCTTGTTTGGCACAGCCAGGCATTGTTAGGCGGAGCTAGTGCGAATAGCACTTGCCAACAAGGCACGCTATTTGCACTTAGTGTGAATAGACACTCCGAAAGAAACTAATTTCTAATCATGAATAACATTTTAAATATATACAGTATAATATATATCTATAGCATATTCTTCTTTTATCTACAATATTGAATGTCTACAAATATTTAGATGTGTTTATATACTGATTTGAACATTTAGCAGCCAAAAGTTTTATTGCACCAATGTGAAATGTGAATCTGTAGTGCATTCACATTCTTAATATGCATTTAAGGTGAAGAGCATGATGCAGCTGAGATGTTCTGACTTCATTTGGAGCAACACTTGTTGCTCTAAATGGAAAAATACCTGTGTTTCGCTAGTGGCAGGTTTTAATTTCCCACCCTTAGAAGAATCATTTAAAGGAAAAAACAAAAAGCATGCTTGTTGTTGGTAAACTTGTTTGTTTTAGTTTACCTTTGTTCTTATCTCTGGTTATTGTTTATTTTATATTTTCTTTTGAGTTGAATATGATGAGTGAAAACTGGGTTTGATGGAAATAGTAAGTTTGACAATAAGGTTTGAGTGTGTGTAAATCTGTGGAGGGTATGATGAGTGAGTAAGGGTTTTAACAAGAAGGTTCCTGAGTAAAAATCAGGGAATAGTGATTAAAATGGATGTTATGAACGTGTTTGAGAAAGAAATGAATGAGAGGTGTTCTAATTAAGATGGTACATGTATGTAGGCTGTAAACTGAAGAATGTTTATTTTTATATCAGACCATTATTGTGGATCTGACCATTCTATTTTATTTTTATCTTATTTTATTTTTTTATTATTATTTTTTTTTTTAATTTTATTATTATTATTATTTTAATTACTATATCTTTACGATCCTTTTACCTATGCTTGTTTTTAATTCTTTATTCGTCCATATGGTATTCTTTTTTTTCTCATGCATTTGTTACCACTATTTTAATTAATTTCTATGTAAAGCACTTTGAATTGCCATTGGGTATGAAATGTGCTATACAAATAAACTTGCCTTGCCTTGCCTTGCCTTGCTTCAACCCTGTTAACTTCATATATTTATGTTCCTGTTTCGTTTCTGTGAACAGTCCCATATACAGTGAACCCCTGACCCCTCCCTCCAATCCTAGCCTGAGCCCGGGTAACTCGCCCATGCGTGAGGGTCCGTTTGAGAAGCCGACCTTGCCCGCCCCAGCCGAGTGGAGTGAGTTTCTCAGAGCCTCCAACAGCAAAGTGGAAAGAGAGCTAGCCCAGCTTACATTGTCGGACCCCGAGCAGAGGGAGCTCTACGAAGCCGCACGGCTGGTGCAGACCGCTTTCCGCAAGTACAAGGTACAGGCCAGTGGCTCGGGTGCCACACGCTTGTGTTGATGTGTGAATAGAGACAGGATGTAAACGTCTGTGCACAGGTATTGGTAGAACTGAACATGGGACACCCTCTGTTTCCTTCCTGCTTTGTCCTTCCTTTCAATTTCATAAACACTCAGATACAGAGTAGTCAGTCCCCACAGCTTCAGCATGGGTAAGGTGGCTTAACCAGCGCATGGCCTGGCTTATAAGGAGCGATTGCTGCCTCCTGTGGCTGCCTGTAATGAGTTTCCACAAAGATTCACCAGCTGGCCAAACTGGCGGCTTTGAGCTCAGAGACATCTGGTCTCTCAGCACCAGCTGCACCTAAGCAAGAAGGGTGTTCTCTGACTTTCATTCTCCTGTAAGTGAACAGCCTAGTGGCTGTCTCCCAAGCATTGCCACCTCCTCAGACTAACCCTTTACTTTCTCTCCCTGTAGGGACGCCCACTGCGCGAGCAACAGGAAGTAGCCACCGCTGTCATCCAGCGCTGTTACAGGAAGTACAAGCAGGTAATCCTTTAAGATGCTCTGACATTGACTTTGCCAACCTTTCCTGGATATCTGGTTCATATGTCAGGTTTGAGCAAACACACTAGAGTCAATTATAAGCTTTCAGAGCAACATCAACCGCAATGTCACATTCATGACAAATCATTCTCTTTTTTTTTCTTTTACAAGCTAACATGGATAGCCTTGAAGGTAACTTTTTTCATTGTTCATGCATTATTTAAAGCAGATTTTAAACTGTCATTTACACATTTTGACACAAGTCTCTCTACACTTTTGTTGCAAGGGACACACTACATACTGTGTAAACCAAAGAGATGGATCTCGGTAGACCAGGGTTTTTTGATTGAGTCTGCAGACCGTCAGTGGGCTGCACATGGGATTTAGGGAATCCACAGAAAATTTAACTGGGAAAAAATGTTTTTTAGAGATGCCACAGTATACTGTAAATCTGCCCTAGAACAATATTTGTTGTGATAGGTACTATAAAATATATATTTTAATTGAATTATGCATCTTGTTTATGCATCTAACATTACATGACAGTGGGTCAAACTTAATACAAAATCAATATTTCTAGATTTTAGTCATTTGCAATGGCTTACCGTACCGTAACAATATAAAAGCCTGTTTAATTTAGGGAATATGTCTTTATATCACACTTTTTTATCTCACACAGGATAAATGTTTTTTTATACACAAAAATATATAGCTGCTTATATATTTTATGAAGTGGGTCCTACAGGGGAACATCATTTTCGATGGTCCTGGGCTTCAAAAATGTTGGAAACCCCTGTTCTAAATATTCCGTTATTAGGTCTGGAATAAGAGGTAAAAGAAGACCAAAATAAACAAATGGCTCATTTAAACAAGCCATTATACACTATAAATAAGATTTTTAAAAATGCAACTTGCTACTGTCCATATTATAAGTAACTCTCTAAAAAAGACCAAAGACACTTAAAATAAATGAACATGGCAATATTGATGTAAATAATATTTTTGGTCATTAATATTACTTATTTACAACTGTAAGCACTGAAACATTGCTATGATTAACGCATTGTCAATCATTGCCATTTTGGTAGGAAATCATAAACGTATGTGGTATGATACTTTAGAATTTAACACTTTAAGGGGTAGTTCACCCAAAAAAAGAAAATTCCACCATCATTTGGTTCAGCGTGTAGCTCCAAACCTGTATGCATTTCTTTCTTTTGCTGAACACAAAAGAAGATATTTTAAAGAATGCTGGTCATTAACTTTCGGTTCCCTTAGAAAACAGAAAAGGAACTGAAACTGTTTGGTTATCTACATTCTTCAAAATAAGAAAAAAGAAATACAGGTTTGGAACAACATGAAGGTGAGTAAATGATGAGAGGTGAACTATCCCTTTAAATACGGGAAAACTCTGCGGTGTGTGTGTGGCCAATGTGAGTCAAGTAGGGTGCAATTACTTTTTTGTCATTAATGTCTTGTGTGTTTTTGTATCAGTATGCACTTTATAAGAAGATGACGCAGGCCGCCATCCTTATCCAGAGTAAGTTCCGCAGCTACCACGAGCAGAAGAAGTTCCAGCAGAGCCGGCGGGCGGCCGTGCTGATCCAGCAGTGCTACCGCAGCTACAGGGAGTTTGGCCGGCTGAGGCCCCACCGCAGAGCAGCCACCGCGGCACTGGTCCAGCACAAACTCAGGTAGCACCCATAACTCCCCGCTCCATGCCCGAGATGAACCGCTTCCTCTTAAAGTCTGTACAAATCTCATTCCAACTGTTATGTAGTCAGCCAATAGCTCTTATGAATCTGTTCCAAGTGGCATACTGTTCTGAGCTTTGCCCTGTGAGATATTTTATTCATGGACAAGATGTAATATGCGAAATTAAATGAATTTAAGAGTAACGTTTGTGTTTCAGAAGCAGTCTTCTCACTAAGAGGCAAGATCAGGCTGCACGCAAGATCATGAAGTTCCTCCGCCGTTGCCGCCACAGGTATTCTCCCACCACCACCATTCATCCGCTACCTGAAACACTCCTGGTACAAATACAAATGTGACACTTCATGTTTTGTTTACATATTCGCCTTTTTGGTGACCTTATTACACATACTAACAGAAATCTTTGAAAGTGTGATTCACTAATCATGAGTGGTTTAGTGAGGGGTGCGCCTCTCTTCCCTTGGCTCTACCCCCCACCCCCCATCATCATATCTGCTGTGTGCTAATAGCTGTCTGGTGTTGTTTTGCTGTTAATGCAAAGCCCCTTGATGGACCATAGACTATTCAAGCGGGTGAGTGCAGCCTCAGCGATTCAGTATGTCTCCCTTTTTCTACTGTATTTCTCTCCCTCTCGCTCATCTCACACACACACGCACACACACACACACACACACACACACACACCCATCCTCTCTTGCTCCTTGCCCTCCTCATCACCGTTGCTTGATGCCTGCTTGCATGACAGCTTCCAACTGGACGCACGGATGAGCGAGATCAAGGGCCTCAGCATATGATCGGCCTCAGGATATCAGTTGTGTCTTGCTATACACTACCACCGAGATGCTGCATTAAACAAGCACCTTTTTCTCCTGTCTATTTAAGTTTCCTTTACTTTCTGTATTTGTAAAGAGGAAAAGATCAGATAGACGGAAGAACCGAAGGTTGTTTGGTGTAAATGACGTTGCATGAAGATGATGATGATGATGATGATGATGATGATGATGATGATGATGATGATGATGATGATTGTTAGAGAAAACTGGCTTGTGTGTTTTGGTTCTGACTAGTTAAAGCCTGTTTTATTGCACATTCTGCAGTGGGAACTGTCTATCTCCCTTTCATTGTTTGTAGATAACATAACTTTGTACAAAACAAATCAAAACGGTTGATTTATTTCAAAAGGAAGTAGACAGAATAATCAGCAGACAGCAGGCAACTTTCTTGTCAAAGACTACAAGAAGAGAAGGTTTCAGACTGGTTTTGTATTAAATGAAATACTATTTTAAGCTTTTTTGTCCTAAATATCTACTTACAAGATGAGGCAATGAAGAAAATGGGGCAAATCATCAGTGAAGATCTGAGAGAACTTTTGCACAGAGCACTGGCCAGAACAATGTTCTTTCATACGAGTGATTTAGAAATTATTATTAACAAAATGATGTTAAATTATATACATTACCATTCAACAGTTTGGGGTAAGTATTTTTTTTTATTTTTTTTATTTTTTTTATGAAATGAATATTTTATTGATTGATTATTGATGATTCTTGACATAAAGACAAAAATTCTTGAGCAGCAAATCAGCATGTCAGAATGATTTCTGAAGAATCATGTGACACTGAAGCCTGGAGAAATTATGCTGAAAAATCTACCTTACCATCACAGGATAAAATTACATTTTATATATCCCAATATTATTTTTTTTGCTGTATTTGTTCCAATAAATCAAAAACATTAATACAAGAAATTCTTATAGACCCCAAACTTTTGATCTGTAGTGTGTTGTCTAATGTAGATGCAGCTTTAAAGTGGTTAAGTGTTCCACATAAACCATGAAAATATATATTTTACACTGTGCTGGATGGACACTTAAAGATTTCAAAAGGTTTTCTTTTCTGTTTAAAGGAATCAGCCTCAATTTGTTCCAAGGCTGTATGACTTTCTTTCTCTTTGTTTTTTGGTGGACCACAAAAGGAGTTGTTTAGAAGAATGTCCATCTGTGTTATTTCCATACAGTGTGATGATCAGAGACAGAAATTAATTTTCATTGCATAGAAACGAGCAGCTTGGACATTCTGATAAATATCTGCTTTTGTGTTTCATCCACAGCTTGATTGGACCTTCTCTGCTAAAATGATGTGAGATTTTGAACCTGTGGCCCTTAATGTCTGTCTGTTGTTTTTCAGAGTGAGAGAATTGAGAAAGGCCAGGGAACATGAGAGCGTCCAGAAGAGCCCCCTCACAATGTGACATTACTCTCCAGACTCTTCCTTTCAGTTTTTCTGTTTCAACCAGAGACATTTTACAAGAGGAAAAAAAATAGCAAGAACACTGCAACTCTTACTACTGTATGACTGACTGATACTTCGGCTACTAAACAACTGCGTTTTTTTCATATCTCTTTATTCCTTCTATGTTTCTTTTATGAAGAAAAGAGGCAACTGCTGTTGATCAAAACAAACTCAAAGGACGTTGTTTTAGGAGGAACAACATTTGCTTCGTGGCATTTTTTGCACTTTTTAATGGATTGATTTGTCATTTTGAATGAGCATTAAAATGTTCCGCTTGAAAAGGGAAAAAAAGAGAACGGATGGCAGATTGGAAGACATGTTCTTCAGTGGCTCGTAAAGAAAAGATAAACGAAGAGAGAAAGATGGTGACAAAATATGGCATCGACACAGAAACATGGCCGGACCTGTTCCGAGTGTATTTCCTAGTTTTCAAAAAGATGTGTTTAGTGGGTAATATTGTTACCAAAAATGATGTATAATTCATGAATTCGTTTTTGTACAGCCAGACGAATTCATCAGAAACTTCTTTCAGTCTGTCCCTTGCAGTCACCCGTCTTCTATTAGCTACAAGGAGACTGGGTTGCTAATGAATGTACGAGGGAAACGAGCAGGCCTGGGTGACATGTCATGCTGATTTTTATTTTGTGCATAGGTAATGCATAGGTAAACATGGAATTTTAATCAACAACTATTTTCAGATTGATGGTATTCGGCCACACGCGTCAAGTCAGAGCAACGGATCGCTCCAGGCAGATCTTTTCTTACGCATGCTTGAAACTAGGCCACAGTCTTTTCGTTTGTATAGTTTTCAAATCCATTAATGTACTGGAGACACCAAATGTCATCACTTCTGCCCATCAATTACTATTGGCAAGTTTGTTATATGTTTTCTTTTGTTAATCCAATGTTAAATTGTCATTGGTGAAGCTTTTGTTCGGTTGAAAGTTCAGAGGTTTTTCTAAAGCTGTTTAAGAGAAAGTTACATGCATTGCCTTGATATCTTTGACACACCCGGGGTTAGACAAATCCATATTTTTGACAATTGAGCGGTTCCTGTATATAAAGAAGGTTGCCGGTACGCAAAGTAAAACATTTATCTAAGCAGGATTGTATTTTAGAAATATTTTATTTTCCTCATTGAAAGGGATCAAAACAGATTAGCGTCAAAATCTGAATATTTGTATAGTTTTGTTTGAATGCCTAAGAAGTATGGTTGTATCGTTTGTACATAGTGTAAATACCTGGGATAAAGTCAAGCTACTGTATGTGCATGACAAAAACGAACAAAGATACAAAAAAAAGAGTTCAAAAGCATTAGTGGCTATGCTCTGTAAAACTATTTCACTATAAGAGTATTTTATTTTCCTTTGAATGTTCTTGAGAAGAACATTTTGCTAAAGCATGACTTTCCTGCAATTATGAAAAATACTGTATTTATGAGGTAGGAGAAAGGCAAAATGATCATTAGATTATGTTTACATCTTTTTTAATTTTATTTCTTTTTTCTTTTCTTTTTCGGGGCTACCAAGAATCTTTTTGCCAACGGTGCCAAGTAATGTGAATGCTACTGCTTAAGGGAAGTAAGTTAATCATTGCTGAACAGATAATCATATGGTAAAACGTGATCAGATTCACTTGCATTCAATATGCATAACCCATGAACACTGTCGGTCAAGAATGGTGGTGCGGTGGTGTATTTGAGGAAGGATCTTTAAGTGTATCACATATCTCATTTGGTTTATTTGTACATTTGTTTGTTTTTGTGTTTCATAAGCCCAAATACTTTTGTATCATGTCAGTGAAACGATGTAAAAAATGCTTTTCTGTTATGCATACAGAGGTAGAGGACGTTATAGCAGCGTTATGCAGTTTTAAGTGTATTATTCTGACAGTCTAAGGATTCCTGTGAGTTGACAGACACACTGTAGAAGCTTAAGTAATGACACAACCTCTTTCGAAATCCACACTGCTACACTGACTGAAAGATTAGCTTCTGTTATGCATGTAAACGGGATTCTTTTGGTGCTAAACTTTGGCGTCAAGGGCCTGATAGACCTCCAAAGATCAGCCAATTTCACCAGTGTTGCAGTGACGTTGCTTTCAACAGCAGATGTCGCCGTGGCGTTTGAAAAGAAAGTAGGCTATGTGAAAATGCACTAAAAATGTGTATATTTCAGTTTCCCCTCATGTCAAAATGCTTTTTGTCATATTTTGTATTTTCGTCTCTGTTCGAGAGAATGATATGTAAATGATATCTTTTTTCTTCAGAGTGCTTATGTTGGAAGTGCCTGATCATATTCTAAATCCAGCGAGCCGTGTCAGTCTGCATGTGAGATTTGTAAGGGACTGGCATTAGCGAGAAGTGAATTATAGTCTGTACGTTTTGATTTGTATCCTTTACGTTACGTACTTTCTTCATGTATTTCATTTTAACGCACAAGGAATATATGGCTTCGTCATAACTCTCACGTCCTCTATTGGAACTGCCAGATGAACCCGCGATGACTGCAGATTTCAGTCCGCTGGTTCTTGCCTTGCATTCATCATTCCGGTAGCAGTTTAGGTTGTCAGCTGATGCACTGCGGTGGCAACTCGAGTCTTATTATGCTTGCATGGGTAACATAGATAACCGGGTTGCTGAAACGGCACCCAAAGCATGCTTATTTTTGTAGATTTGGTAGTCAGGTAGACTTGTTGAAGAAATACTGTTCTGTAAAGCAGCTGGTTTCATGGGTTGCAGAACTTCAAACAGACCGATGGCTTCGAAACAAAAGCTGGCAAATTGTCCGTACTCACATTTACAGGGGCAGCATGAACCTTTTTCTTTCTTTTTTTATCAAATAGAATTTGGCTTCCTGTTTCGTTTCGTAAATGGCGTCGAATTCAGTTTCACTCCACTTTCCATTTACATTCCCATTTTTTAAACCGACTTCGCTACAGAAACAGGTTTAAAAAAAAACTAAACGTGTGTACCTCATACAAAAACACGCGCCACAGAACTGTGTCCATGGCACTAGTGCAGATGAAACCTCGGTTCACTTTTGTATCTTAACTCAGGTGCCAAACTGGAGAAAGGGGGAGCAGGTCACTTGAGAATTAGTTGCTGCTTATTGGGAAACGAGCCAGAATGTCCTGATGAAATTACTGTGATTCTGAACATGTCATGCTGTTCACCTTTTTTTAAATCAATTAAAGTGAGTTGGCGTAGCCTACCTTGGGTCCCTAAAAAGCGATTTGTCAAAAGACTGGTGTTGTATAAGAGTGATCAAGTCCGTTCGAATGGAGCAGGTCTGCACGAATGCGTCTGATGCTTGTGTAAATATACGCATGGATGTTTCCGTTCAATGCAGCTTCTTCGGATCCTATAGTCACTGTATAAACACACTGCCGTGGATATACTGTATCACAATAATGAAAAAGTGCTGCTCGAATCGAATCATCATCATCATCGTCACGTTATTATAGCCATAGATAGACGTTTAAAAGGATAGCTGTAGTTTATAAACACCAGACTATAACCTCATCTGGTCGCATACGGGTTCATTTTAACAACTCTGGTTCAGCTTTAACGGTATCACAGCTCAGCCCACAGGAGATACCTCATCACTTTCGTTTGTCGCTTCACCAAATTAGAACAGAGACTGCCTTTCCTGCGCATCCATTCTTTAGAAAAGGGAAACAAACATCCCACCTCTCATGGACACAGAGCAATAAGCAATTCCTGAAGTGAAGACCTGTAGACCTAATGGGGACAGCGATCTGTTGGACACACGTAGCTGACTAACTCTTATGCAAATGCCAGTATTGTGAGATTAGAATGCAGTAGTTTAAGGACAGTGCTTATACGACACCCTTCATGGAGCTGCACGTTTTCATCCCTTTCAAACCCAGAAAAATAACGGCCCTGCCTTTATTACAAGCTACACTTGGGGCTCTCTACACTTTGCATGTTAAACTAGTGTTAGATCTACTTTTCCTCTCCTCTCTAGCTGTCTTTTTTCTGTCTTTCCCGATTATGTAGCCCTCTCCCTTCCTAATGACCCCTGATTTTTTTTCTTCTTCTTTTTTAAATGTCTTTTTTTCCTCCTTCCCCCCTGGTTGAGCAATTTATTTTTGTAATTGTGCATGTTAAAGAGTCACTGAATCGATGGATATGTTAAAAAAGAGAATTCAGCTGCTGAAGCCATGCAAAATGTTTTGAATTGCCCTTAAAATATGAAAGATGTTTTCTGAATGCTTTATATTCTCTCTGCTGTAAAATAATAAAAGGGGAAAAACTTAAAAAGTTTCAAAGGTATTGTTTTTATTTTATTTTTAACGCATTACTCAAACAACTAAAGAGACAACTTAAACATGCATTAGTCATTTAAGCCTTAATTGTATTCATTGTGAATAGTTTTTTGGGGGGGGGGCTCAGTTGGGCCATCTGTTGGTAACTGCAACACACTACACCCTGTCATTAAGTGTAGAATCTGTAGATGCTACAGTTTATGTCCAAATAATGACATTGAATCTCGATCATGAATTAAAGGCCATACAGTAAGTTTCATAATTATTGCTTCTCCTTGGACTTATATTCTGATTCAGTAATCAAACTAATGGTTAGTTATTTTGTGTGGTCCTTCACTCTAAAACATGCTGGGTTATAAACAGCCCAAGTTGGGTTGAAAATGGACAAACCCAAAAATTGGGTTGTTTGAACCCAGTGAATGGACCCATTCAAACAACCCAATTTCTGTGTTTGTCCATTTTCAACCCAACTTGGGTTGTTTTTAACCCAGCATGTTTTAGAGTGTTAGATGGGAATACTAGCTTATGAAATGACTGCTGTGTGTGCATTTGTGCTTGTGCTGAAGAGGCATTTTTTCTTTTAATATTGACGATAGAAGAGGGGGCAGTCATTGGGTCAGTTTACTGGCAGGGTTTATGGGCCAGGTAACGGTCCTCTGGACTCCAAACACGTGGTCATTGGTCAGTATATAAATTTCGAAGACAACTCCTTAACCTCAGTGTAGCGCTGTTTTCTGCACAACAAGAACAATCTGGGAAATCACTTAAGTCTCCACAGGTAAGGAACAACATCTTTGTATTTTCTGACTGTTATATTCACATTTAATTCTGTTATGATTTGCTTGTTTGTGTTGTAATTATTGAACAATATTGCTCTACATATATATATATATCAAAGTATTATTATGATTTATAATAAGCTTTTTTTATAATAAGATTTTATAAATGTTTATTATATTATTAATATTTATATCAAATTTTAACTATGGCTAATTTTTATTTAGATTTAATAGTATATCATTATTATTATTTATAATAAGCAATATGTAATACTATTAATATTTATATATAATATTGTAAAACGATTTTATATATACATTTGTATACTACCATATAATAATTATTATGTTGTTTGTGTATTGCCTTAAAGTGATAGGTCACCCAAAAATGAAAATTCTGTCCTAATTTACACACTCAAGTTGTCTCAAACCTGTATGAATTGATTTGTTCTGTTGAACACAAAGAAATATATTTTGAAAAATGTCCATAGCCAAGCAGTTGTGGCTCCATTGACTTCCATATTGAAAGAAGATCTAGGAAGTCAATGGTGCCCCACAACACATTTTTTCTTGGGTGAATATCCTTTTAAGGCTAATTTATTGACTTTCTTTTGTTTTCTCATGATGAGGAGGTACAGATATAATGAAGAGGACGTTCTGCTTGTCTCTCAGTCTGTTGCTGCTGTGTGTCTGGTGGAGCGACAGTCAGCCTGTTCACACTCACGTTGTCAGAGAGGTAAAAAGGAACTTGGGTTTTTGTTATGGTCTGTTTATGGAATATTGGAAGTAAGTGTTTTAACTGCTGCTTGTGTGGCTGCTGTAGATGATAGAGCTCCTCAGAGCGATGACTCCAGTAAATGAGCAGGAAGGACAAGACACAGAGCTGATGGGCTCTGCTGACGTTCTCTGGCCTAATACTGAAGATCTGGAAAAGAGAGACCTTCCACGTCTAGGAGTATCAATACACAGAGCATTACCTTCAAGAGTCCACAGCAGGTAATCAAACAACCACTGATCTGCTGTTCTCATAAACAACACAGCAGCAGCATGGGACCAGTGGTGGCCCTGCTTCTTGGTTCCCACATGACCAAAAAAAGCTTTTAAATTTGTGATATTTTATATGAATTTACTAAAAGTGACAAGTGTGTAACACATAACATACTGTATCTCAGTATTTGGCTTGTCTTTTTCTTGTGTGTGTGTGTGTGTGTGTGTGTGTGTGTGTGTGTGTGTGTGTGTGTGTGTGTGTGTGTGTGTGTGTGTGTGTGTGTGTGTGCGTGTGTGCGTGTGTGCGTGTGTGCGTGTGTGCGTGTGTGCGTGTGTGTGTGCGTGTGTGTGCGTGTGTGTGCGTGTGTGTGCGTGTGTGTGCGTGTGTGTGTGTGTGTGCGTGTGCGTATGTGTGCAGTAAGTCCGTTGATGCATCTAGATACCGTTTGTCCTCTCCAGCTAAGTGGATGTCTAGCCTCCAAGGTTGAAGAATAGTTTGGAGGAATTCATCCGTCTCAAAAATGCTTGAATGAATCAATCCAAAGCTACCAGGTTTAAACTCAAATCTCATCTGCATGCATGCTCTCTAAAGAGCTCATTGTAAGACGAAAAAAATAAAAGAAGCTACAAAATACAAAAAAAGTGCATTCTGTATATTTCATTTTGATAAATGGGATGAACATTATGAATTCTGGACAAAGGAGACTTTTCATTCTTTTATTTTTGCATTTATGTGGAGTTACATGTTTAAAAACAGCTATTGTGGTCTCGTCTATAAAGATAGTATTGGAAACGAATCCAAATATTCCAACGTTAAAGCTGAAGATATGTTGAAATAAAAACCCTAGATATTTTACATTTTAGTGGTTTATATCAGCAACTGTTTTACACATTTGTATGTAACTGTATCCTGTCTAATTGTGTGTGAGTAGGAAAAGCTATAAAAGCCCTGTCACTCTGTTCAGTAGGCCTGTGTCATGAATGGCTCAAACACAGTATTTCCAGAAGCAGTCTGAACTGCCGCCTCTCTTCCTGAACTGTCTCCTGCTGCCCCACAGACCGCTGGGAGGGATGAGGCGATGCGGTTTTTCTAAAAGAAACTTAGGAGAAAGATGTTGGTCACATATTTGCATGTAAATGTAATATAACCAAGATGATGCACTTGAACACGCAAGCTAAGAGATTGATATTGCCTTTACCTCTCTAAGAGTATCTTTAGGAATCTGCCCAGACATTTTAGTACCTGTGAAAGGAATAGTATGAACATTTTTTTTCATCTGCAGAAGAACCTTCTGTAACATTGAAAGATGGTGAAGTTGTAGTTTTTGTGATTAAATGTCTGTGTGAGATGAATGAGCCTCACTCTCTCTGCTGAGCAGCGGGGAATATCCTATGACTGCCGCCCTCTGCAGGAGATCATTGAGATCAGAGACAGAGAAATCATCTGGACTGATGACGCCGGCCTCTTCCACTGAATCTATAGCAGCAATCAGATAGATGCTATTTCATCAGCTACAGCAGTTTGGCCTGTATTGCTATCTGGCACCACTATTACAAAATGAATGTTACCCCACACATTATATTAGGTGTCTTAAACTACTTCTGTTCTGGATATACTTGCATCAAAAACTATTGTGTTCATGTTTTACCACTTTTGCTGCTATTGGGTATACAGGTACGGTTAGGGTCATACAGGTACGGTTAGGGTCATACAGGTACGGTTAGGGTCATACAGGTACGGTTAGGGTCATACAGGTACGGTTAGGGTCATACAGGTACAGTTAGGGTCATACAGGTACGGTTAAGGTCATACAGGTACGGTTAGGGTCATACAGGTACGGTTAGGGTCATACAGGTACGGTTAAGGTCATACAGGTACAGTTAGGGTCATACAGGTACGGTTAGGGTCATACAGGTACGGTTAGGGTCATACAGGTACGGTTAGGGTCAGGTTTTGTGGTATAGGTAGGATTAAGTGTGAAGGGTTAACTGGGTAATTATAGATTCATTTACAGAAATGAATTACAGCTGTAATTGCATGCAGCTATTTTTTTAAATATAAGTACAATGTTAAAACATGTATGAGTATGTACAACAATAAGTACTTTGTATCAAATGATTAATACACACACACACGCAGTATATATATACTGGTCCAGTTCTGATGCTCATATGCCCACTGATGCCGCTTTCGGTGGTGGACAGGGGTCAGCATGGATACCCTGATTGGTCTGGCTGTCAGAACCGGCATTCATTTCTTGAGCAATTTGAGCTACAGTAGCTAGTCTGTTTGATTGGACCACACGGGTCAGCCTTCGCTCCCTCCGTGCATCATTGAGCCTTGGCCACCCATGACCCTGTCGCCGGTTCACCACTGTTCCTGACCACTTTTGATAGATACTCTTTACTGCAGAACGGGAATAAATAACTATATATACTGTGTATGCATATGTATACGCATATAGCTATTTATGTCAAATTCCTTGCATCCTGCATTATTTTGATATTAATATCTTATAGACTAATTATTATTACATATTTTAATTGAATAATCCTTAATCAATTATCACATTAAAATATCTAAAAATATTTAAATTTGACGGAGTTTTATTATTAATTTAAATGCGTAACGCCCCCTCCCCTCCCCCACCCCCACCCCAAAAAAGCCTTACGGTGCCAAATACATACACTCATACACAAACAGATATATAGTGTATTTAACATCCATAAATATATGTGAAAAAATATAACCATCTAAATCATTGTTTGTGAATGCACTCACCAGGGCCGCTGTAAGTCATGTCGGCTGTGTCTGTAACAGGATGTGCTAGCAGATGACTGCAGGACAGCAGGAGGATGGAGCAGGACAGAAGCAGGTTACAGATCATCTCTGCAGCAGGTGAAGATGAAGGTCCTATCAGGTCAGGCTTGGGTGAATGGAGTGGATGGATGGGCTCTTATATACCATACTCTACCAAAAGCGGAGTGAATTACAATGAATGCAAAGTATTTATTGAGAGTCTTATTTGAAAAATTGGTTCCTCTTGTGTTAATATGTCCATGAATAAATCAGGATGGCTGGTGAGATCCACAGTGGCTTTATCACCTTTGAATCTCATTGACCTGTTTTACTGAATTTGTAAATTGGGGGACACAGGTGTGCAAATGTCCATCTATGACCGGGATGATTTTATGAATATGTCAACTGTCTTATTTAGCCCATGAATCTGGTCCTTTCACATTGAAAATGAGGAAAATATGTCTCTTTAAATTCACAATGAGGGTTGGTGAACTGATGCATAAAAAAAGGTTTTATTGGGAATTCAGGCAGACAAACTGATGTTAACGACATTGTCAGAGTCAATGAAGTTCAAGAGCACCAGGGATATAAACTCCAGATTACCCATCTGCTGAGGAGAGAATGACATTTGTTTATCACCCTCTGGCAGCATCGCATTAATGATACACATTTGACATTTATAAAGCGTGGAGTATAATCAGACAGAGCAGTCGTAAGAAATGAAGAACCATTTTAAAAAGATGGATGTCACTCGCAGTCTGCCTAGACTTGCTGATCTTCATATAGGCTTTGATTGTGAGATTGATTTTATAAGGATTTTGTTTTAATTAATTACTCTCCGCTTTCTTAGTGTATTTGTCTTGTTTTCTATTAAAAATATCTAAACATTCCTAAATCAATTTACACAATATAAAAATATAAATGTTTTCTGAGAAGAAGAAAAAAACATACATTTGTATTAAAGCAAGAAAAAATATCAGTGGAGGAAAAAAATTAACTTAAAAAAACATGTTTTAAGTATAAACTCACTTAATTTTTTTGTAATTTTTTTAGTAAACAAGACACAATGCAATAAGTATTTTCTTCTCAAGTAAATGTATCTTGATGATTATTTATATTAATATAAATATAATAATATTAATAAAATAATATATTTGTAGTGGGGAAACAATAACAACAACAACAAAAAAAACATTCTGGAGTGGAGATTATCAAGGATTATCTTGAATATTTTGCTTACATTTTGGAATATAGCTAGCACACAATTCATAAAACTTTGTTTATGTTTGCTGAACAGCAGATGTGTCAAAAGGAAGAGAAAAGGAATGGTTTTCTTCATGAATCCATTTTTTTGTCATGACTCAAACGCCGGTAGAGGGCACAATATCCTCCCATGTCTCACTTTGTAAAGTAAAATAGCCTAAGCATTTATTATTTTAAGTTAGCTTTAACTTTCATTTGTGCATTTGGTAAAACCAATAAATACTTCGGATCAAAGAATATTTTAAAAGGTGGGCATCATCAAAGTTTGTATATTTATAAATGTATTTGATGTGATTGGATAAACAGTGTGATGTAATGGAGGGAGGTAGCGTGCAGAAGTTTGTCCGCGCTGGCTTCCCATCCCTGTGGAAGCTTCATGCCATTGTCTCGTTGTCAAAAACAGTGTCTAGTCGGAAACTTTGAAACTGGGTAATTATAGTTCAGGCTTGTTTCAGACACCAAATCTAGTGTGAGCTTGTGAGAAATGTTCAAGTTGCCCTAATATGCAACAAGTAGTTGAAGATAAAAAGAGAGCATTTGTAGAGAAGAGAAGAGCGCAGAGCAGGTAAGAGACTGTGTTTGGTGTCTGCAGTGAACCATGTTCTCGGTGTTTGATATTTGTGTGATGAATCATTGAGGTGAAAAACGTGAGGAATGTTAAGTTCCGTCTTTCCTCACTGTCCTCATTCATGTCACTTCTGCCGGTTTATCTTTTATTTATTTATTAAATCTCTCTTTGTTTTACCTTCGCTTTGTTTTCTTTTATGACGCTTTTACTAATTCTGTCGCGTGCTGCTTTGTCATGTAGCATATTTGTTTTGCTACGTGATATTTTGTAAATGTGTAAAAAAAAAAGCAATATAGCCTACCACAACACAAATGCTCATTAACTTTTGCCTCCAAATTTAAACCAATCATGTATTTAATATATATATATATATATATATATATATATATATATATATATATATATATATATATATATATATATATATATATATATAATACTTAAAGGAATGGCTTATTTAGCTTTTAATTATATGGATAATTTCTTAAGGCGATATGTTTTTATTTTACAGATGACTATTTCATAATAAAGACTATTTCCCTGTCTTTATTATTTATATTTGTTTTACATGAATACGACTTCATGAATTTATTTTTCTTTTTATGGGAATGTTAATAGGCCTATGTTTAACTTGCTGTAACATCAAAATATTTTATCAGCTTTTTTTTCAAAGCTTGGTCTTGCAGTGAATTATAATGCCGCCTTCACGTGTTATTGGAAATTTGATCATTCCCATATATGAAGTCGTGATTACGAGCTTATCGCATTCAAATTTTGCAATGTGGGGGCGTTCATGTGTTTTTACCTAGGAAACTCGTATTTATTCCGATAGCACATAAAGGCAGCATTACTCTAGGTGTATGCTTTAATAATATTTAATGAGACAGTGGTGAACTGTCTGCTGAGACACTCACAGAGACAAAGTAAACTAGTTTGGCCCCTGTCAGTTCGCAATAACCAAAGTTTGTCTTTCATGAGAATAGGTGGTGAATGGCATGAGTTGTTGAGCAGTGCCAGAAGCCATGGCAGAGCTGGAGGTGGATCAGTCCAAACTGCCCAGAGTCCAGGAGGGTAAGACCTGCCTGACATGCACATGATGCTTGTGGTTATGACTCTGTGTGTGCACATTGCAGGCCGTTTCATTTTGGAATAGTTGTGCTTTCTGGCGTTGTATAATACACATAATGTGTAAGTGTGATGTGTGCAGCTGCGTCACATCTTTCCGTGGCTTTGATGATTGATTCCCAGTTCCCACTCGTCTCATTCTGTTGTCATATTCCACGTATTGCATGCTTTATACTAAAAAGTCTGAGATCTGATTAACATTCCAGACGTCTGGTGTATATCTCGGAAGCAAAAAAACTTTCTTTTCTTTCTTTTTTTTATTGGCGAAAGAACCTTTCCATATGGCCCTGTTTGCTGAAGTATTGTCTCTTAGGGAAAAATCCTGTATTTTGAGATTTGACCCCCTGCTTCTTTTGAATTGTTTATGATGTTTTCCCTTTCCGTTTCTGTACACAATGCTTTTATTGTATTGCTTTGAATTTTTACGCTTAAACAAGCACTGACTGTAGAACAAAGACCCTATTAGACCACCATACCGCCTTTACCCCCCAATTAACGGATGTCTATGCTTTTGTAGATCTGTACTGCCATGTTTCTTTACCGTTAGGTTTATATCCTTTTTTTATGGCCTGTGGGAAACTATGTTTTCATTTCCTTTGTCTTCAGTCTTCTGTTATCAGTTCCTGTGTATGTGTTTTTGCTCTGGTAGTTCTCTTGACCTAGTCTTGGGAATGCTGTCTCTATACCCCAGTTCCCTTGAGAAAAATCAACCTCTTTCCTCTCTGCACTTTAACCCCTTTGAATCCCTCACTCCCTGCCTTCACTGACTTTTTTCCTCTTTATGATGTGAAACCTCTTCCCAGATAGATCATGTATGTCTGGTAGTGACACACTTTCTACTACTATTCAAATGTTTGGAGTCTGTGTGAAATTTTTTTTTTCTGAAAGAAAATAAGCAAGGACATTTTAAAGGGGTCGTGAACTGGCCTTTTAATTATATATTTTTTATACTGTTGTCTGAGGTCAACTAATGATGTTTGTGTGTTTTTTACATTCAAAAACATCATAATAAATAGGCTATTTCCTACCCTGGTTTTAAAGGGATACTTCACTGCTTTCTCATATTAAACTGTTATTCCCTTAACTAAAACGAGTTGATACATACCTCTCTCGTCTGAGGGCGTGCACTTAATCTCTCTGACGCGCGGTGATGATCTGATAGCATTTAGCTTAGCCCACTAAGCCCAGTTCATTCACTATGGTACCAAACAGAGATCAAGTTAGAAGTGACCAAACACCTGCACGTTTTCCCTATTTAAATAGCCTGAAATATCTTCCTCACTTTCCCCCTCCCCCCTATTGACAGAAATGAGAGAGTGAGGGAGGATTCTTCAGGCATGAATTTTTACTACGCAGAGTCGAAGTACTCTCAGAAGTGCTATTCCGCCATACATTATAGTTCTCCTTTTTAATCCGCCTAGGCAATGTCCACATTTTTTTTTTTTTGTGTTACCATACTTGATCGTTCAACTATTCGTGCAACTGTATTTAAATAGTTAAAACGTAGAGGTGTTTGATCGCTTCTAACTTGATCTCTATTTGGTACCTAATAAATGAACTGGGAATAGCATTCTTTCGAATCGTCTTTGGCCATAACTCTGGAAGACTTGTTGTTAAGCTTTTCTTTGAGAAAAGAACAAAGAACAGTACTGAAATCATTCTTAAGAAAGGAAGATGTGTTCAGAGTTTTACAGATCGGATACGGCGAAAGTTTAATCTATCAGCAAGCTCCGCTTCACCTTCTTCATTGCTCTGGTTGGTTGTAGCGCTATCGTATCGCGTGCAGAGGGAGTTTGAAAGACAACCGTTTATCCTGACGCCCTCGGATTTAGTCTTGCCAGTGGTGTGTTCCCAGACCAAACATCTTGATGTAGGTCTGGCTTGTCAGGCTATTGTCTAGCAATATAGAATTCGGAATTGCCGTATCATGATATTATCGGTATCGTGAGCTGTGTATTGTATCTTGAGGTACTCTGTGATTCCCACCCCTGATTATAATATTATTTAAAAAAATGAAAATTATATTAATCAAAGAATCCTGAAAAAAATCAGCTTTGCCTTCACAGGAATAAATTACATGTAATCCATGATCTTTATTTGTTACTATATTTTTGATCAAATATATGTAGCCTTGGTAAGATGGGTCGATCCATCTCAAACTATCAGCTCTTTTGTCCCAGTGTGACTCTCTGTTTTGGACAGTGTAACTCATGACCGCTTTATCTTATCTTTTAAGCGGGTATAGGAATTTACACATACGTCTGAAATCTTGTTTTTAAAGTTTTCATATATGCTTTCAAACATACATTTTGCCTGCCTCTGTAATATGAGCATGTTTTTAATTTTTTGTATTTTTTGGCTCTGCTTCTAAAAAACTAGTTAGACAAGTTTATATCCACACCCTCTTGTCTGCCAATCCCCTCAGCGCCCAATCTGACACCTGAACGCTGAGGTGAGGCCTGCTGTCAGAACCAGGCCTGCAAGCTTTAATCCCTCCTCCTGAAATTAGAGGAGTGTTTGCAGAGCAGGTTAGCAGGTGCTTAAACTGTCGAGAAGAAGACTTTTTAAGTAAGTTTTAACACTGGTGTACAACTTCTTCGCCCTTCTTTACTGGATATAAAAGTATGATCCTTTCAGCGTGTGAATCTGTAAGTGTTATTTATTTTTTTATTTTAGTTGTTTACTGCATGTTCAGAGACTGTTTTTAGGGGTTCTGTAGTTCAACAACTATTTATATAGACAAGCAGAAATCCCCTGCATTGCCTAAACTGTAGGAGGTGGATTTTAGTAAACAGTCTTATCAGTTTAGTTATAGTTTGAAGGCCAGATCAGTGTTTATAAAGTAGACAATATGTTTTCCAAACCTAATCAACATACTAAATCCAACTGTCTATAGTTTCGGTTGTCCTTTTGTTATCAGGATTTTTTGACTGAAGGAATCCGACCAGATGTTTTTAATAATTGGCTGTAGGCGTATGTATTTGGCTAGCATGCTAGCATAGGCTTCACTCACATGTCTTTTGCTGTCTTATGCTTCCTGAGAACAGTAGCTATAATTATTACAGTCAGCCTTGACTGATAATACCAATCATGAATCTTATATTTCATGTAAGCTTCTCAGTCAGAAATCTAGATGTAGAGATTGATCCGAGTAGAAATGTTTGATGTAGGGTCTTAAATAATTTGTGAAATGTGAGAATATTACTATGTACACTACCATTTAAAAGGGGGTTCTGTTTTAGTTTTTACTGTTATTGAATGAACTGAAGTCATTCACCAAGGCTGAATTTATTTAATCAAAAGTGAAACCATAATATTGTGAAATATTTAAGAGTTGTTGTTTTTTTGAACATATTTTGAAAGTGTACTTTATTCCTATGATGGCAAAGCTGAATTTTCAGCATCCTTACCCTATATAGTCTTCAGGGTCACATGATCTTTCAGAAATTATTCTAATATGCTGATTTAATGCTGAAGAAACATTTCTTATTATCAATGTTTAAAAACTCTTGTTCAACTTAATATATTTGTGGTATATTTTTTCATGATTATTTCATTAAATTATTTACTGACTTTTGAACAGTAGTGTAAAGCTTTACATAGTTATTGTCAAATAAATATAAAATTCATTTGTAAAACATGAAAATGAAAAAAAATTTGCAAAGTTTTAGATAATATTTGAAAGGGAAACACCCTAGTTGTGTACTAGGGTGTCAATGTGTCTTGACTGTTTACTTATAAACTTCTCATTTAAACACTGATACTAAATGCCATATCATGAATTTAGTTTGGAATAAATTAATTGCAAATGTAAATGTTTTCTAGGGATGCCACAATTCTCAATAAAATATTGACCCATTCGGTACGGCATTCACGGAACACTATAGTCATTCACAATCACGAAAGTTCATTATTTGCATCCGTTTTAAAGCCTTGCCGGTTAAACATTTAATTCACATGCTAATGCTGAGCACACGCACTAAAAGCCTGTTAAACTCACTTGATTACTGGACTAATAGTGCACCTCTAAAGTTATGTTAATAAAACAACAAAAGACAGAGAAAATCACTCACTGCTCGTAAATAAAAATAAAAAACCTAGTAGCTTTTAATCAATGCATATTGTATATTGAACACTGTGTAGTTTTAATTTTAGCCTAAATTTATTCATTCAATTTCATACTTAAATGCTACTGTACATCTCTGAGCTGCCACTGTAAATCTTATATGTGTATGTATATGTATATATGTGTATATATATATATATGTATGTATGTATGTATGTATGTATGTATGTATATATGTATATATATATATATATATATATATATATATATATATATATATATATATATATATATATATATATATATATATATATATATATATATGCGCATTATACAGTACACTAGGAATGTGTACAAGGGTTTTTAAGTAAAGTTTTAAGTTTAAGTAAGGTTTTTCAAGTCTTTTAAGTTAAATAAAGAAAAAGTATTACAAAAAATAATCTCCTTAACCTCTTTCTGTTACTGTCGCCAAAGAATAGCAAAAAAAACCCCGAAACAAACCAAAAACCATGGTAAAAAAAACGGGGTATGTATTGAACCGTGGACTAACTGTATTGTTGCATCCCTAATGTTTTCATTAGATTTCAGTACATTGAGAGTCTGCAAACAGATTAAAATTATTCATATGCAGACACTGATTTAGAGTCTGATGTTCTCTCTTAGTCTTATCCGACCTTTGCACTGCCTTTTACCCACCCACACACACACACACACACACATACACACACACAGATGGATGATATGGATCCACAAATATTTTTGCAGTGTAATTCTGTTGATGTTAGAGTTCTAGTGATGCCCTGTCCCTGGGCAGAAATTATCTTGGCTGCTGGATGAAACAGACCAGCTTCTGAGTCTACAGAGCCACTGGATGTCTCAAAAGAGGACAACGAAACTGACCATTATGTTTGTCCTTATCTGTACACCTTCTTTCTGCTGCCTCTCCAAACAAAAACACCACCAATCTCACTATCCTTCTGCTCAGCTTAGTGTCTTTTTTCTGCTGCTGGCACATCTGGAAACCATTCCTTCTGTGTGAAGGCGTTTATGTGTGTGCGCTCTGGCTGGATGTGTGAGGGCATTGTTGGGAGGTGCTTGTGTGACCTGATATGGGTTATCGCAATATGCAGCAGGTGGGCTTAAGCAAGAAATACATTTGTCTGTTTGGGTACTGAAATGGTTGCATTTAAACGTGGGATATCCCAGGGTATGGTTATTTTTCTCTGCTCACATTTTTAAGGGGACGATAGTTTAACCCTACTCGACGGGATGGTAGGGCCTCACAGCTATACATAGATTTCCACCAGCTGCTCAGGTCAGAGGTTGTGCAAGTCAGGGTGTCTCGTGCTACTCTAATTCAGCATAATTGCTCAAGCTAATATCCTAAAAAAAAAAGAAGTTAGATGCTTTTATTGTTTCGGGTTTTAGTCTTTTTAAATGTGTGAATCCAACACTGATGGGGCAAATCTTGATTTAGTAAAACTGTCTCTCTTTTTTTTTTTTTTTTTTGTGGTCTTTTTTTTTTTTTACTGCTTTCAGGGTCTGTAATGTTCTCTGTCCTGACCGCTGGTCCAGCACCAGCTCTAAAGCCTCAGACTCCAGCTGTTGTGTCAATTACAGACTGTATGTTCCCCTCAGAAAATCTCTACAACTCAGCTGACTTGTATATCCCTGAATTTAAGGTTGCTTTTGACTAAATTTGAATTCTTCATACATGGTTTGGGGATATCTTGAAGGGCCTGTCATGAGCGTGTTTAGAGAGGCGTATGTGTTTGGTAACACCAATGACACTGCATTGATCTACACTCCACGACATGTAGCACAAGCTATTTTCAATTTACATGAGGGATTCTGTAGTGTCACACTGTAAAAAATTATTTAGAAAAAAAGTTATCTGGTTGCCTTAATTTTGAGTTAATTGAAATTAAAATTTTGAGTTAATACAATGAAATTTTTTTGAGATTTGACAACATTTATTACAATATTATTAAAAGGTTTTATAAGCATATTGGGTAATTGTGTGCTTTTTATTTCTGATGACGCAGTGAAACATGCCAAATTGTGCTATTTTCATGATTTATCAAATTCATTTATCATTTATCAAATTCATTTATCAGGTTCAGCAGATACAAATATATTTTGAGTTTCTATTTATTAAACAAATTTCCTTCATTGTATCAACTCAATTCTTACTTTTTTTTTAAGTTAAACCAACAAATTTTTTTTTACAGTGCAGTAAATATAGAACACTGTATTGAGCATTTTTAGTTTCACGAGTAGGCTTCCCAAGGGATAAGAAAATGACTGCACAAAATAAATCAAAATGTAATTAATCAAGCAAATCATCAAAATTGTTAACAGAACCTCAAGAGATTTGAGTAGGAGTCTTGTCTTGGTTTTTTTGTGTTTGTGTGATTATCTGAGGTGTTCTTTTTTTCCGAAAGATTTCTTATGCTCCGCTTTCACATACAGTATATATTTTTATATATATATATATATGTGTATACAAACCAATATGAAAAATTGTTAAATTCAGAGTTCATTGACCTAGTTATCAAGGGTTTTGCTACTTGTAATTTTGTTAAAGGAATATTCTGGGTTAAATAAAGTTAATCTCTATCTATGGCATCAACATGCTGCTGATAACCACAGAAAAATAATGCATGACCAGATCTTCATCAACAGTAGTCCTACCACTAAATTAACTATTTAGACAATTTTCAAGCTTAAATAATGAAAAACAAATTATCTTCATATTTCTGCTTTTAAACTGCCCGAAAAGCCATAGAAATTACTTTGGTTTTAAAAACTGAGAGACAAATTATTTTCAGCACAGTTTCCTTTTAAAGTTTTTTTCCTAAAGCACAGCAGCGAGAGCCTCCCTGGGATGTCAATTATTTTAACACTGGTTTTAAAATGAAATGACCAAAACCACAAGTGTAACTTTCCAGGGTCTGTTTTTGTCGCAGAGACTGTTATTATGGCTTTATGAAATTTGAGCGTCTCATTTTTAAACTTTGTATAAACAATTTAAGACTTTTTTTTAAAGAGATAAAATGTTTTTCATTTATTTTGAAATATGAGGCTTCACAAATACAGTGGTGTGTACACTTTTGTATTGATTAAAACTTAATTAATTTACTAAAGTGACCACTAAAGACATGAAATAATGCTGCATACTCTCTGAGCACATTTCCAAATGTCTGTCACATTTTCTTTGAAAAATTCTTCAGTTACAGACTTAAATGTATGTAATTTGTGGTTAAAACTCGAAATACTTTTAAGATAATAAATAAGGGTTAGCAGCTTCTCTCATAGTCTGATGTTAGTTATTTTTTCTGCAGTTGTATTGAGTGTTGTTTTTCGTCTGCAGTGTGCCAGTGTTTTGCTGTACTGGAAGATGGAGCTCTAGCTCATAACTTGCAGGAGCAGGAAAGTAAGACCATTTCTCTTATTTCATCTGCCACACCTAAAAGATATATTAATGCTGGCTTGTTTTCTCAGTCTTTTTATTCAGCCATCTTTTGTAAAAGAGATGGCTGAATGCCACACCTACACACCTCAAAATGCAAGGGCGTAGCAGTAAATAATATTTCATGTGAGTCAGTCTACCTGTTTAATTAAATTTTTAATTAGCCTGCTTGGTCAGACAAGGCAGAGTTTAGATTTTGATTGTTCTCAGCAAATTGTTATACAGCTGCTGACACTAATAGTATAGTTAATATTTTCCATGACAGTCTATTATCTGCAATTGGTTGCTTTACGTTTAAATCGAATAGTCTCTCTTGTGCATATTGGCAGTTCTTACTTAGACTAAATTAAAGTTTTATTACAATATTTATTGAAACGCACACATATATCAGATGTTTAGAAATCTTTTCAAGGTTTAAATGTCCTGCACTGTAAATCCGAACAAGTTCAGTTTACTTGTAGAAAAAAAGAGTTTGGAAACCGATTGCCTTATTTTTGCAAAGCAAACTTAAAGGGGAAAATTAAGTTAATTTAATAATGAGTTAAAAGTAAAGAAAGCTAAAACCTCTTCCAGTAAATTAAGTACTAAATATCAAGTTCTAGAATATACTAGAATATTTACTAATCTTGCTTAAGATTTAATTGTAAGATTACTTGAGAAATTCAATTTAACTAACAGTGTTATATTATTCAGCTATGGCGACTTAAACTGTGCAATCGGTATCCACATTTTCTTCAAGTAAAGGAATGTATTTTTTTAGTAGTTCAACTAGCATTCAATGCACTTGACACTCAATTAATTACGCTTAAAGGAACTCTATGTAAGAAATGTATTTCAATTAATCATAAAATGATATGTCACTAGACATTAAGAAATCATGTTAATTTCAAATATTTATATTACTGACAACAGTAGTCCAGCTAGGATATTGTCATTTAAAAGTTGCTGTTGCAGCCCTCAACTGATGTTGATGTTCTGGAGGGCCACTGTACTGTAGGGTTTTACAGCTTGCCTCAAACACCTGTCAGGAATTTTCTAGTATGCTAATAAGACTTTGTTTAGCTGGTACAGGTATTTAATGGGGTTGGAGCTAAACTCTGCAGGACAGTGGCCCTCCAGGAGCAGGATTGGACACCCCTGCTTTAAGTGCATCAAGTTTTTCTTACTTAAACTATTTAAGTTTTGTCAACTTAATTCTATCTTTGATCTGAGGAAGCTTACTCCCAGAATGCAATGCGGCATGAATAAATTAATTGCTTTGTTTGTTTTTCTTGGCTTTATTTTCCATTTTATTTGCTGTCTTATTAATAATAATACAAAAATGTATATATCTAAATTGTATTGTCGGTAAGAGTTTTAAGTCTACTTACCAAGCCTGCACTTATTTGATTAAAATACAGTAAAAACAGAATTGTTGTAAATATTTATGTTGTAAATAATTTAAAATGTAATTTATTCCTGTGATGGCAAAGCTGAATTTTCAGCATCATTACTCCAGTCTTCAGTGTCCCATGATCCTTCAGAAATCAGGCTGATTCGGTGCTTAAGAATTATCATAATTTTTGATAATGTTGAAAACTGATATAACATGTTTTTCCAAGATTTTTTTATGAATCAAAAAAACATCAATTACTTGAAATATAAATCTTTTGTTACATTATTATGCCTTTTACTCTCATTTTTGATTTATGAAATGCATCTTAAAATACATTACAAAACTGACTCCAAACTTTTGAACTGTAGTTTATCTTCCACATGCTCTTCTGTAACCCTAACTTATTTGCATACTGTCTCCAACAGTTGAGCAGTTTTACAACTCAAATGTGCAGAGGAGTCAGCTGGTACAGAGGGACATCAGAGTAGCCAAGAGACTCCAGGATGAGGAGCAGAAGACTGCTCAGATGCTTCAGCAACAGGCCACTCATCAGCTGTAAGATTACACACACAAACACACACTGTCTATTCAAGGTTATACACTGTATATGAGCAGTTCAGTAGCTGATAGCATGTACAAAGTCCAACATAGTGTGACAATCTCTGTGCTTCCATCTTACATTGAGGAAACAGACATGTATTTTTTTCAGTTGTTTATTGTCATTATATCAAGGCTGTTTTTTTCTTTTCTTTTCTTTTAGGGAGGAACAGGACTCAGAATACGCACGCATGATTCAGGAGGAGATCCAGCGGCGTGCGGAGGAGGCTCTGAGGAGGGAGGTGGAGGACGAGGTGTGTAACACACTTCAGGCTCAGTAAACTCCACTCCTTCTGTTTTTCATTTACACCTCTGAACTGCTTTGTCTGAGGCATCAAATGGATCACTAGTTAATGAGTCACTGTGGGACGCCTGTAAGCTGATTTATTCAGCTTGTCTCCTGTGGAGTTTAAGTGCTAATAAAGACCACACAAGAATGAACATCAAGCAACTATAAAGCAAAAGTCATACTCAAAACTGGGCATTTATCAAATCCAGATGCATTGAACTGTAGCCCCCCTTTAAATAACCATCTAAAGGCACAATATGTAGGTCCAAAAATCACTAGAACAATGTTATATATTTTCTTGACTTGTGTATTTACATTATCCCAAATGTTTCCAAAAATGTTTAAATCCAGAGCAGTGGTGGGATAAAAAATACTTTGTTACTTTACTTAAGTAGAATCAATAGTGCATACTTTTGACTTTTACTTCGTTACATTTTGCAGCAAATATTTTACTTTCTACTCTACATTTCTACTAGCCTAGAAATCTAGACGCACCCTAGCGGCAGCAAATCTAATCTACCCGCGAGTGTCGTGTAGCAACTCTCAATACCCTTCTGAGCTGTATTCGCCTAACTCTTGCCGGGCCAATCACATTGTGTATAGAGTATAGAGTTGCGTTTGTGTGCTTCTAGTAAACATAGAAGCTGGCGAACAGCGGCGGTCTTTCAAATCAGCTTTGACCACGACTGGAAGACTTGGAGTTAAGCTTTTCTCTGAGAAAAGAACAAAGAACGGCACTGAAGTCATTCTTAAAAAGGGAAGATGTGTTCTGAGTTTTGCTGACCGGATGCGGCGATTGTTTAATCTATCAACAAGCTCTGTTTCACCTTCGTTGCTCTGGTTGGTTGTAGCGCTATCCTATCGCGTGCAGAGGGAGTTTGAAAGACAACCGTTTATCCCGCCCCTCAGATTGAGCCATCAATGGTGAGTTTCCAGACCAAACATCTTGATGTTGGTCTGGCTTGTCAGGCTACATTTCTACAACTTTTCGTTAAATTTTCTGATCAGCTTCAGGGCTCGAGATGAAGGATTATCCGGATATTTAATGGATAATAATATATACTGTTTATAATGAACTGACTCGCGCAGCCTCTCGAGGAGAAATGGAAACAAACCAGCCCCGCTTACACAGAAACTCAGTAACATACTGCAGTAGCAATTCAAAATGTTAAGTTTTAAAATTTTATAACATATAATACAGTTTAAAAACATCACAACACGACCAAGAGTGCTGTTTTCCTGAATACCATCACGACTGAAAATGTGACACTGATTTCATGACAGTTCCATAAACAATTAACTAACATCAAGTCACTTACATTTTTAGATGCAATCTTGACTGCTTTTGTTCTATTTCAGCAGCGAAAAAATTTCCAAGATCGGATCATATTTCCACATCAAAACCATATCGCATCTCACAACAACAGTGTGTTACTTAATGATTCAAGATCTTAATGATAAACGACTGCCTCATTCATGAACGAATCAACCATTTGAACGAACCGACTCAATGACTCACTCATTAAGCCGCCACCTAAAGGTGGTTTTTCATGTTTAAACATCCTTTCTAACATTTCTTATTTGTATTAATTTATTTAAAACAATCTCATAACATTTTTTAATGCAGCTGTAATTTTTCAGTGTAAATTAATTAATTTGATTGGTAACAACCCTATAGTGTCTTATTCTAAATTAATTTATTGATCACATTAAAGAAAATAAAGGGAAAGCTGAGGCATTGAATAAGATTAGGTAAAAAATCTCCTTTATAAAAGGTAAACACATCATAAATATGAAGATTTAAATACATCAAAACTGATGAGAGTGTTGCTTCAGAGTAATTTAACTCTGCAGATCACCCTGATAGATAACCAGAAGTGTAAGTCAGAATAACTGGATGACAGATGGTAAGCACAATTACATTAACCCAAAACTTAACTTAATTAAAATGCCATAGCCCATACTGTTTTCTTCTTTTTAATTATTAGAATATAGACATTAAGAAAATAAATACATTTTCATGAAAGTACTTTTACTTAATACTTAACTTACTTTACTTAATACTTAAAGCATTTAAAATCAGGTACGTTTTGCTTGGTTGTCATTATAGTACTTCTACTTTTACTAAAGTAAATTTACTTGTACTTTTACTTAAGTCAGTACTTCCTCCACCACTGGAAATAAGCTATTTTATCCAGCACACCGTGTCTGTGAGTCGCCTGTCAATGACCTGTTACCCTCGATTTCCATTTTTATTTTGTAGAAACTCCAAAGACGCTTTAGTATATTATGTTTTACTTGACAGGTGAGCAACTGTGTGGATACATTCATCGACAGAAAAAAAAATCATTGTCATATAGCTCAACACAGTTAGTCTTATTGGTAAAAATCAAGAAAGCAAGATGTTTTACCTTGCCTAATATGGATGTAAATCTCGAAATCCATGTGTCCTCAAGCTATGCCTTTATTTTGAATAAGTGACCTCTAGTGGCAAAAAATTACATTGTGGCTTTAAAGTTATGGCATAATAAATTTTGTTCTTTTTGAAAAACTATTTTTGAAATAGCTGTAATCACAAAATGAATCAGTGGTTAATACATTTGTTATATCAATACTCAATACTCCCAGTTTTTGTTAATAAAAAAAGTCTAAAATTGTCATAACATAACAGTAGAGCAGAAATACCAGAAAAAATGTAACCTTCCCCATATATATTTTGTCAGACAACAGTGGCCTTCGAGTCGAAAAGGTTAAGAACCACTGCAATAAACATAAAATATCTGTCATAACAACTCATTCACCTTGAATTGTAGTTATGCTATTAAAAAAAGTTTTCACCTTTTCAGTTCTATTAGTTACATAAAATATATATGTGAAACAAAAATAAGAGCTGCACATTTAAACCCTCCTAAATCTGTTTCCCCCTAGACTTCCAGCACAAGTGCATTACTAATTTTAGTTTTTTTCAAACTCTTAGGTGAGAGAAATTATTGCCATGATCTAAACTAAAAAAAAGAGTTAAATGTCTGTGAGAGATTTAAACATGTAGCAACAAGGCCTCTGAATCTGCCTGGAAAAAAATAATGTGCTTGTTCAGCTTTTATTTTTACTCTTGAATGACGAAGCAGTGAACCTTGATTAAGGAGTCTTTTGTTCAGTCAGAGTTGTTTGAACATATATGGCCTGTGGGGGTTACTGTGGAAATCAAAGCATAAGTGTTTTTGGGAGTGTCTTGGGAGTTGGAGTGTCCCATGTGATTCAGGTGGCAAAGCTGAAAATTGTTGGCTCAGCAGGTAGAAAAACTGAGTCCGAGACCACTGGCATAGCAAGCGATTAGATCCTGGCCACCTATTATCATTTACAGGTGATCTCAGAGATGTGGATTCCAGATAAATCTGAGTCAACGTGCCTGTGAGGCACTTTAAATAAAAGTTCAATGATTTAACTAATTCTTAACAGGTAATTATGGACATTTAGGATATTTTATGACTCAGAGTTGTTAACATGATTTCTGTTCCTGCAGGCATTTCTGACTCATGAATCATGTCTTGGCCTGCCAGCTGCGCTAAATAATTTTCTTTAACTTTTTTAGTCTTGTTTTGCAGTAATATATCTACACATCCTTAAAACAAAACAAACTTAATTGAGAAGAATAATTATGTTCAGGGAATATATATTGAATTAAATTTTAGGTGTGGATAGTTTTTACCTCTGTAAATTGTTAGTTTTATGCTTGAAGAAAGGAAAAACATTCCAGATGTTTTATCTGAAAATACATTATGCAGTTTTATTTTTTATGTTATTGGAAAGCAGAAAATGTTACTTTGCAGTGTTAATTAAAAGTTAAGCTAAAAAAAGATATAAATGATAAAATGACGATAAAATCTCATTTAATTAATACTTGCTAGTAATTTTTAATGTGTTTTCAAACCTGAGTAGCACCACTGATAGGCCTCCCATATTGTAGAAAAATATCATTCCGCTGCATTAATTATACATATTTACACCCCTGCAACCCTGTGTTAATTAAACCCTGTGAGGCAGCAGGTCATCTCCACTCGCTGATGTGGACCCTGCTGTCCTATCAGATGTACGGAAGACTGCTATCGAGCACAGTTGTAAATGTTGTGTACGCAAACAAACAGCATCTGGTGGGATGATTTCTTGATAGTCCAGGTGACTCAGATAAGCTCTGAGTCAGACCCCTAGAGACAAATCTCTCAGCCCAAGACGGGGGAGTTCATTCTGTTAGTGCTGTTAAGTAAGAAAGATCAGCCTAAAAGGTTAAGGACACCAGGACTTGATGACAACAGACATAGAGAGACTTGCTAAACAGACAGCTTACTAAAATAATTAAAGGCAGGTTTTTTTTTTTACTTGTATACAGACCCATATGTGTGTGGAATAATATTAAACATGGTATTATACAGACAACATGTTGTTTCCAAAACTAAATGACTGGCTATTTGTCATTGTCTACGGCAAAGCACTATTAAAATATTGTCTGGAAAATATATCTTGCTTCAAATTTGATTCAAATTTTGCAATAAATATAAACCCAAAGCATATTTTTAATTAATTAAAATGCTTTATAAAATCTTTTTTTATTCTCTTTCTTTTTTTCCAAGGTGCCTTAGCACACCCTTGTGGCCTGTTTTGGTTTTTAAAAAAACCTGACCTAAACATCTTCACTCGTAACTTGCTGTTCTCCCATTATCTCAGACAGTCTATTGTTATAAATAATCAGCCTAGCTCTATAAGCCAAGTTTTATAATGTTGGAATGAACCTGCAGTTTAGTCATTGAGGCATAATTCTGCCATCTTCTGGTCAAGTCTCATATACAGGAATGCTATCACAATTGTAGTTGTTTTTTTATGACTTTAAAGGACACATTTTATAGCAAGTTACAGTATTTCAGGTATTAATGCCATAACAAATCTTTCAAAAAGTATAAAAAGGTAAAGTGAGACTAGTAGTGACTGCTAATTTCTTACAAGCATATATACAAATGTTGGGATTCAAATAATGCTTTTGCAGAAATCATTGTTTCTAACTATTATAAAATGTGTATTAATTTGGTCTTTATTTACATGGCACAAAAGGTTGGTAGTTGTGTGATTTAAGATAAAAGATTAAATCAATGTGGTAACCGTACTGTAAATGGTTGAATTAAGATAAGTTTCGATGGTACGTTGTCATTGGAAACATCTGAGTCATTGTGGTCAGTGGTGTGATGAAATTGTGGTTCGTTTTCTGAGCATGTTGCTGTTTGAAGATGTGTATGGTGGGCTCATGCAGGCAGGTCTTCAGACCTTTATACGTAAGCATGGAAATTCCCCTCTGTTGACGTGCACGGTCTATTGACGGCGTCAGTGTTTAACACGTTGGTGGATATATTTTTTGTCAGAACACCCACATGTGCGATTACAACTGGGCTGTATGTTAACTTTTTTTGCACATACCACTGGTGCTAAAAGAGGTTTGAACGATTTGCACATGCCACACAATTGTAGCACACTTTCTATTCTTGAAAGCAACCAAAAGTAGTGCAGTTCATCACTTAAAGAGGCATTTGACTGACAAAGGACATTTAATGTTTCATACAGGGCACACAAAATGCAAACCTCAACCAGAAAACATTTTATTTGCCTGAAATGGCAGACTGCAGGAACATAACACCTCTTCCTTAACATTAAGTTAATTTTGTTTATATAACCAAATATTGCTAATCACAATCCAAACAAGTCCATCTGTTTTGGTTTAGCACTTGAAAATACAGCTTAATTTTCCTATATATCATTAAGAAGGTGTATAGCTTTATTATAAAATGTTACGTTTATATCATAGAAATGTGATGCAATTTCTGAACTTCTGTCTTGAAATTTTATGCATTATCTCAGAGAGAGAGAGAGAGAGAGAAACATTTCTTTACATTGGAAAAAAGCTATTTGCATACGTTTAATTCTTAAGTATTATTTTTCCTGTTTTTACCTAAAATGGTGTGTTGTGAGCATTAGTGAGTACATGCATATAATGTAAAAATGTTTCATTTGCACTTGTAGCCAGAAGACACCCTTGCAAACAAAGTCCACAAGTGAGACTTATAAGCTGCGTCCCAATTCGAAGGGTGCATTCAAATGTGTCCATTGTTTCCCGTGAAATGGATACAACAGTGGATCCTTCCCAAATCCAAGTCCAGCCTCTGAATTGGGACACAGCTATAGAAGTCATAAAACTTAATAAATACGTAAATAAAACGTAGATACAAATAGAGACGTTTTGACTGATTTCTGCCTCGTTCTATAATATGAAGCCGTGTCGAACACAAATTGGTTATTTTAAACACTTGACTGACTTCATTAACGTCATTAAACGTTCTCTTTTGTTGGACAACAGGTTTGTGAGCGTTTCTCGTTACAGAATGTTTTGCGCTTGTTGCTTTTTCAAATGCAAGTTAACTCGATCTCACAGCGCTTGCAGAGAGGGAGCAGCGTTTACTGCAAGCTGATCGATCCACTCTAATCTCAGTGCTGCGCATATACTTACTTAATTAAGTGTATGCGCAGCACTGATTTACTGTGGTAATGTGTTCATTGAATATTACTTTCAAATATAATCCGCAATCATAAAACCTTGTCAAAAACCGATCACCGAAAAACAGATCCTGATGAACATTTTTATCTTTAGTTTTGTTTTTTTGTTTATTTTAGGAAATTGCAAAAAGGATACAGGAAGAGGAAGAGCTTTGTGAGAGATACCGGAGCAGTTACCAAAATAAAGATGGAAGAGGTAAAATACGCATTTGTAAATTATTCATGGTGTTAAGGGTCTTAATGAAATGTAGCTAATGAGATGTAACTTTGGTGTCTCAGCAGTTTTGTTAGGTAATACTTGAGCAGGTAATACTCACACTGACAGTGTGTCTGTTGTGCAATAGAGCTGTACTTCTGTTTAGAATTAGAAAATAAAGTGATACATTATTTAAATACATTTTATTGATTTATCAGAAGTGTGAAATCTGATTTACGGTACATGACAAGGAGTCACATTTACATTGTCTGTAGCAAATTTCCATTTGTCTCCCTTGTTTATTTTAAAAACGGTAGCTTTCTTGGAAAGTAGCTAACTATTTATTTTTAAATCCTGTCTTAATGTCTTGTCACATGCATATTCTTTGCCTAGTCAATTGGTTGTTTCCCATATAATCATTTGACTTCCAGTAATGTGACAAGTGTGATGTTGACACCTTTTAAATTTCATCCCCACAGAATAGTCATCATCTTTATATAGATCTGGATTTCTACATTTACTAAAATACTACACAAATAAACTTGGTTTCAACATCAATCATACTGTATGACGCATATAGCCAGCTGCTTCATCTGCTGTTTAGATATGACCTCATCTGGGATGATGACTGTTCCCAAGTAATACCCAATTCACTCAAGTTTGTTTTCTTGTTTGAAAAGTTCTATGAGGAGAGCGTCAAGCTTTCCGTCATTCACGTCTGCGAAGTTGATGGTGTTTCCACTTATTTTTCAATGTAAAATAAGCCCAGCTATATGGTTATCCACCTGTTGCTTTCAATTCATTGACTTTCATTGTATGGACAAAGTTCACACTTTTTCTGTAAAGAAGAAATGTAAAGTAAGTAATGACAGAATAAGATTTTGAATTATTTCTTGAATCCAACTGTTCCATTGAACTTTTCTTGGCGTAGGCTACTAACCACAGCCTGAATCGCAGTGAATTCAGTGAAGCTTCATGTTCATGTCATGTTTGTGTTTGTCATGTAATGCATGTTTTATTGGTTCATTTGTCCTTTTTACTTCTAAACAGAGCTTCATGAGTTAAGTGTTATTCTGCATCCACCTGAATTCTAACCATTTCCCAAATCCCCTGCTTTGTGTTTGCATGGTTGGTTTTACTAAAGAGTCCAAAAGCATACCTGCTTGTCCATACTCACCCCGGCCTGTTCATGCTCCTCACAACCGGCCTCCAAATACAAGATGGCAGCTCTCCTCCTCGCCCACCTACTCAGACTCTGAGGAGGACCTGATTGAGTACAGTAGGCCTACAGTCATACGGCAGCACAGCAAACCCACTGTAGGGCAGAGGAAGCTGGTCAGACCTTCCAGAACTCCTTTAGAGCAGGATGACAGGAGCATGACCAGCCAGAGCAGCAGCAGCAGATCTTCACAACTGTCAGGTGGATGGGGTGATGTCATTAAGCTCATCAAGAACGATATGAGTGAGCAAGGCTACCTTAGCCACAGCTCTGAGGAGGATCTCTTTGAACCTGTCTATAAACTTGAGAAAATATTGCGACAGAAGCAGCAGGTCTCTGGAAAGGGGCTGAGTCGCCACAGCAGTGTGAGAGAGGATTTTAGCAGAACGTGGCAGGGAGACAGTTGCGGTCGTAGGGAGAGTTTTAGGGAAAGACATGTTCATTTCCCAGATGAACGGAGGTTCAACAGTTGTAGGACCAATGAAAATGGTTACGGTGACACTAGGGAAAGAGTTCAATGTTCAACAGGGATATTAAGGGATGATCACATGCACAACAGAGAAACTCAAGGTTTCCAGACTCGAGCACAGGGGTTTCAACGGAACATTTCAATGCGACGTAGCTACCATGGTAATGTCAGGCGGACAGTGGAGAGTGAGGGAAGCAGAACGCGCAGTGTAGATGATTCAAACTTGGCTAGAGCAAGACTCTCGAATCATGCCCCCTCCCCGCAGCCTAGAGCACCACACTTGATGGAGGTAAAAGTGGAGGATCGTTTGAGAGATACAGGGAGGTGGGAGATGGAGAGAGTCAGAAACACACGGCAGAGAGCTCAATCATTATCTGAGGAAGAAAGGAGGATAGCCAGGGACCAAAGGCATGGAGAGCGTAGAGTGAGGCGAAGTCAAAGTGAGCGCTGGCAGACCTTTGAGGAAGAAAGAGCGAGTGCAGAGGAGGAGATGGAGAGGGAAAGCAGGAGGGAGGAGAGACGAATGCAGAGACTCCAGTCTTGCAGTGGGCGCTCTTCTGGAGCAGGTAAACTCTCTCTGAGCTCTGCAGTGTGGCTGAGCCTGTCCCTACATCTGCTCATTGCTTTCCAATCATCTCCAATCAGTAAACAAGAATTCATGTGCATTCCTGCATCCTTCTGGTGTACGTTTTAGGAGTGGAGACCATTTTTTGGTGTGATCTGCTTTTTCTTAAGCTTGACCCCTCCTCCAGATCTCATCCTCATTTCTCAAATAACTCAAAACGCTTCTATCTCTCCTACATCAGCATCAGTTGTTTTCTCTTTTTCAGTGCATTACCGTTACATATGCTTGGTTCTTCTTGCATTTTTGATTTGGCTCTTATTCTGTGTCTTTGAGGTATTTTTTCAGGACTATAATCTACCCAGTAAGATTCCTACTGTTTAATTAATTGTAAATCCACCTATTGTTAACATTTGATGGTCTCAGCTAAACCTGTTTCTGTAGGGCGACCTTCAAGCAGAGTTTAGCTCCAGCCCTAAACACCTGAACTCAGCTAATCAAAGGGATGTGTCTGAAAACTTGAAGAAAAAAAACGGGGGAAAAAACGCTATCTTCAGATACTGTATTCCAAGGTATAGGAAGTCATCAAAGCACGTCCGATTGCATTTAGCTTTACTTCCTGAGACATTTCTGTCTCAGAAGTCCAAAATCAGTTTTGTGAGATGCCTTCCTGCACAAATGCTGTTTGAAAAGTAATTTGCCTATAAAGCAAATAGGCAAGAAGTCTCAAGTTTTCAGACGCAGCCACAGTCTTGAGGATTACCAGAAACTTCCAGGTAGGTTTGTTGGAGCTAAACTCTGCAGGACAGTGTCCCTTAAAGAGTAGGAATGGACACCCCTGATCTCGGCCCAATTGGCTGAAGGTGATGGTGGTCTGAAAACCCTGTTACCTGGTTGTGATTCTGCCCTTATTTCCTAACAGGATCTGCTTTTACCAGTGGAATGGCGGCTCTTGACTTAGGAGAGCTGGAGCAAGTGCTGCTGGATGAGGAGCTGGCCCGCAGGCTTCAGGAAGAGGAGGAGAGATTGGCCGAAGAGGTGAACTGAACTAAAAGTCCAAATATATCTACTGAGGTATAGGTATGTGGTACAGTAGTGGCCAAAAGCGATGTCCCGATAAGATAATTGGTTTTCATGACTGTACAAATTTTTAAAACAGAACACTTAACTTAAATTAAACTACAGCTACATGTTTTATTTTACTATGCAAAAAAAAAAAAAATAGAAATGTTCAAATCTTACAGCATGCATTGACTACACACATGGATTGATTTCTCTCGTTTTTGCATATGTTCATAATTTGGATGACAGCCTGGCCAAAAATTGTGTCTGTATAATATGGCCATGTTTCATTCCATCATCACAAATAAAACAATTGCACAATGCGCAGAACTACGTAATATGCTTACAAAATTGTAATATCTCAATAAAGGTGTCAGTATTCTTAAGCTGGACAGCACTGTCCACTACTGTATTTGCCAGGCAGTCCAGCTTGGATGGACTGCCAAGTTTTGGCTCCAACACACATGACTTTTAGGGCTGTAGCTAAACTAGTGAACGAAGGCCCTCCAGGAGCAATATTGCGCACACCTGGTATATACCATCATACCTCTCAGCCCTATCAGTGCTCTGAAATGAATGCTATTTTGAATTCCTATCAATGACAATTACAAAAATGACTAAAATAAAACCATGTAACTGAAGTTGGGTTTTCTCTTTTCTCCTAGACTCCACAAGGTTCCTCTCCTCCTAGAAGGGACTGTCCTGTTGGAGATTTCAGAGCGGCACAGGTTGCTCAAGATGAGGTGCGAAGAGTTTAAATGAAAGGGCTGCTTTCCCACCGCTTGATTGAGTAATTCATTAAAATGATTCATTTCTCGTTTTGTGACAGGAAATTGCACGTTTCATGCAGAAACAAGAGATAAAGGCTAAACGGAGATCTCGTGAGGTGGAACCTGCTGGACCTGGGCTGGAATACATGGAGAGTGACAGGAGAGCAGCATGTGACAGACAGGTAGCCACACTTTGAGCAATTCTGTCTTTTGTTATTATTTTACCATTTGTCTTTACTTAAAAAGAATTCCAACCATTTGCTGGTTGTATAAAATGACTGCTCTGTGGAATTCCCTTGATCATTCATGCATGTCTTTGTCATGATTCACTTTGATATGGTCCTGTTGAACTAGTTAAACCATTCCTTTTGACTCGCTCACATTAATTCATCAGAATTGCCACAATGTTCAGAAATGTTGATCTTTTAAAGGGATAGTTCATCCATGGTTTACTCACCCTTAAGCCATCCTAGGTGTATATGACTTTCTTTTTTCAACAAGCACGATCAGTTATATTATAAAAGCAGTGAATGGTAAGCTAGATTTTGAAAAGCGCATCCATTCATTCTAAAAGTACTCCACACGGCTCCAGGGGGTTAATAAAGGCCTTCTGAAATGAAGCGATGCGTTTTGTAAGAAAAATATCCATATTTAAATCTTTATAGCCTAAAATAGCTAGCTTCCAACAGACTGCCGTACGCAAATCAACACGTGCCAAAAGAGTAACTTGTGATAACTTGTGATCCATGTAATTATGGATGCGCTTTTTATTTACCATTCACTTTTCATTTACAATTCATTTACCATTCACTGCCATTATAAAACTGCCATTATAGATATTTTTTATGTAACTCTTGTGTTTGTCTGAAAGAAGAAAGTCATATACACCTAGGAGGAGTAAATAATGTAATACATTTCATTTTTGGGTGAACTATCCCTTAAGAGGGATAGTTCACAGGAATATGATGAGCAGGAATATGATTCCAACCATGTACTGGTTATATAAAATGACTGCTCTGTGGAATTCCCTTGATCATTCATGCATGTCTTTGTCATGATTCACTTTGATGTGGTCCTGTTGAACTAGTTAAACCATTACTTTTGACTCTGTCACATTGAATATGATTCATAGGAATTCATGATGTCAGTGACTGTCATTGATTCACACTGACATCAACATGGAGACAAATTCTATAACCCTTTTTGTATTTGTTGGGTTAGAGTGAACCAGCCTTTAGTAGACCTGTTTTTCTAAAATAATTTTTGAATGTAAAATATGTGATATTTTTACAGAGGCGGAGACTGGATTCCGAAGGTCTTCAATCCCCAGTTAATGACTTCACCAATAGTCACAACTCCATGACAATGTATGTGACTATTTCTCAATAAATTACAGCTTATAAATGCATTATATCACTTGACAACTATGGTGTCACTACAGGCAAGCGCAAGCAATCAGGAATATTGCAGAAGAGCTGGACCCCACCTTTCAAAGGAAGGATGCAGCTGAAGCAGGACAAATGAATGGTGCTTTCATTAATTCAAATAACAAATGGTCTCTTTCTACCAGCATCATTCATTCTAAAAAAAACAATAATTATAAATGGTTTCATTTACAGATCTCACTCTAAATCAAACTTTACAAGTAGACCTGCACAATCCCTTGGAAGAAGCTACTTTTGTGCCACCCACGAAACGGCAGAATGACAAAACAGGCCGAGTAAAGCCCAAGGAGAAAAAGGAAAATGCAAAACAGAAAGACAACTGCAAGCAGCAGTGATGCGGGACATATAAAGGTGTGAAATTAACTGGAATAATGAATTAATAATCATAAAAGATTAAAGATTTACATACATGTCCCGAGAGTTTGGGGTTTTCCATTCTTCTGCTTTCTCCAAGACTTGTGGGATACTTTTGTAACCAACAAATTGACTTGAACTTGCAAAAACAGGGACACTCCATCCAGATAATGCTGCTATTACTGGTGAACATCTGTTGAGGTCACGTCGTGCTTTTTTTGGTTTCATTTTTGTTTAGCAGCTGGTTATATATTGGCTGGTATGTCACCACAGTGGCACCGCTTGGCATTACACATGACTTTGGGAAAACCCAGAAAATGATGCTATGCTTTGATAAAGAAGGTTTGGAGTGTTTGGAGTTTCTGCATTATCTCTGGAGAAATCTCCAGTCAAGCATTCTTTTAGAATTGCTTGTACCTTTTTTTTCTATATTCCAGGAACTACACCAGTCTTAATTTGCCCAACGTGGTTTTTTTATTTTATGCCTCAATTATGTTTGAATGTCTTTGTGCAAGTTAATATTTTTTAATGAAGTTTAATATTCTTAATATAATTCCTAATATTTTTTTTGTGGTTTAGAGACTTCCCTGACTTTAGTTATATTCCCTCTTTATAGTGAACATCAGCATATTCTATATATGTATAGTTTTACAAGGCTGGAGGAAATTAAACTGTGTATTTTTGTACTGCTCCTCGGTGCCACCATTATACGTTCCCAATGTATTCCGTGCTGTTATGACAACAATGTTAAACGTGTTGTCATAATTCAGTATGCCTTCTTCAATGCATATATACATTTAAAAAATACAGAAGTCAGATTAAATATCAATATCTTTCTAGATGCATATCAATAAACACATTTCACACTTACAGCAGAAATTGTGTGGATTTAAATTTAGACTGTAGACAGAGAGGTTAAACTTACCATAATTACCATCAAATTCATGCAAATCTCTGCGGGAAGCACCTCAAACAAAGTTTGAGCGAGACCTTCTCTTCCCACAAAGCGAAACTTGTGCATAGGGAATTTTTTTTTGCAAGAGGTTGGTTTGTTTTATAAACAGGATTACTCTACAGGGTTTTACATAGTAAAACCCAAGGTGACGCAGAAGTGACACATTAAACAGGGTGACCTTTTTTGAACATTTAAGACGCATCACTCGCCCACCAGCTGTTCCATTCCCCCCTCAGTGCCAATACCCTGACAAAACATCTCCCTGGCGCCAAAAGTTTTTATTTTATTTTATGGATGTACATTATTTAACTCTTAACATGTCAGCACATGTAAGTGTCTGCCCGAGGCCAGATGTGGGAGAAAAATGTAACCGGAAGCCAAAATGAGTCATTGTAATTCAAAGGTGCACTCTAGGTGGATCACGTTACAGGCACAGTAAATTTTATTTAAAGCTGGTCATCAGGGAACTCCCGCTGAGTCACCCAGCAATGTAAAATGTACAGTACTTTTAATTTTTTTTTTTTTTTATAGATTAGATAATAGAAATGTGAAATCTTAGAATCCAGTCAGAGGTTTAGATTGTGTGCCATGTCAGAAGTTTACAGTCCCTTTAAATGATCATTGACATGTTTTCGCAATTTGAGAGGATTTTGTACCCAACAACTGGTTTAATGACCTAACTCTCTTATCTTATCCATACAACTCCCATGTGTTAATAAAGGCCTTTTCTTGTAAGAAAAAACATCCATATTTAAAACTTTATAAAGTAAAATTATTTGCTTCTGGCAGACAGCCTATGTAAGTTGACTTGCGCCAAAAGTGACACAGGAGTAGCATAAGCTTTTACACCTCGCGATTCAAACAAATAAGGCTGGGCAAAAAACTCAAGCTCCTCTTCTCTTATATCAAAATCCTTTAGATATTTCTCTTTTAAAAAAATTCTCATTTCAGACTTCTAATTAGTGACCGGTGTGTTTTTTTTCTATCCTCTGCGCTTCAGGTCAGGGGTTACTCTTGCACGTGAATTTGCGTACAGCCGACTGTCAGAAGCTAGCTGTTTTAGTTTCTAAATATGATTATTTTCTTACAAACAAATCACTTCAGAATGCCTTTATTAACCCCCTGGTGTCATATGGATTACTTTTATGATGGATAGGTGCACTTTTTTGGACTTCATTTCATTCCATTAATAGCTTGGAAGAGCCAGGACTACTGTTCATCTGAAAAAAGAATGTCATATAAACCAAGGATGACTTGAGGGTGATTAAATCATGAGCTAATTTTCATTTTGGATGAACTCGTACAATCAGGAATGAAAAGCCCAACTAATGTTTAAGAGCGAAACGAGGTCGATTTAAACGGTTTGCATGCTATGTTTATCTAGTGTTAATTTACTCAATTCCAGGGTAAAGAACGAACTGTGAATGAATGGAAAAATCATAACTTATGATTCTGTTAACCCAAGGTTTAGATTGGGTTGACAATTTTATTAATTTATTTTTAAATCCTAATATGTACAAAACAGTAAAATGTACAAAAATCTTGATGAGGTCAAAAGTTCAGTTTTAGCACCAGTCAACACTTGTTTCTTGAGTCCACTTCCTACATGATTTGGTCAGCCACATCTACTGTAAATAGTCTCTGGTGATTTCCAAACATTTAACTGGGCAACAAAAAAAATGCTATTGCTTAAGAAAAATCCAAACATGCAATGTAAAACAGCCTTGTTGTTATTCTGTCTCAGTGTCATGAAGTCGTTGGACCAGCATTTTTTTATTCATTTAAATAAAAGGGTGCTGTTTTCAAAAGAAAAGTGGGGAAGCCCACCAGGGTATTTCAAGAGGGCTTTGACCTGAAAATGTGATGCAATCGCCACTAGACGACGCCTACTCTTATAAAACGGTTTTCATACTGTCTGCTACTGCACACCTACGTTAACTTTCCTCTTGTTATCAAGGTGCTCTACACTTCAGAAGTTAAACACGTAATGCAAACAGTGATATGACTCTAGGCTCAATTTGTGCTTAGGAATATCAAAATGCCTATTTTGTTCCCATTAATCACAGATACATCAGCTGGAATGGCTGATTGACACCTAGTCAATGATGCATTTCACAGTTTAGTGGAATTTCAGTAGTATCTTACACTATGTAGGAATTCTACAGTAGGATAAGAAAAAGTGTCCAGTGAACTCACACTATGAGTTTAGATTCTGAGTCTTGCGTGCTGATGGACTCTGTGCTGCCACCCTGTTCCTGCTCAGGACGATGGCAACTACAGTCTTCCTGCTCCACTACAATAATGCTGGAGTCATCTGAGTGTTCTAAAAGAAAGAAATGACTACTGTAAATTCAGACATCATGACAGGTAGATTTACTCTAGAACAGAATGTAAAAGTTTAGATGGTACCTTGATCAAGGATATCAGTTTCTGGCTTCTTCTCCATTTTGTTTTGTGTCTTTACATAAGCAGCCACTGATGCCATAATACAAAGGACAGCCAACCCTGCCATCCCTCCAACAATGAAAACTGGAAGCGTGTTTGTCTCTTCTGAAAGGTTAGACCCCAACATCAATGTTGAAAGATATGCAATTAAATTGACAATGTATGTTGATCACAGCTCTGCAACAATATAGGGTTTTTTTACTAGATATTCTCATTTACCTTTTTTGATCACAGAAAAGGTTGTTAAAGTTTCTGTAACAGACACAAAAACATTACATTACATTATGTAGCAATATGTTGCTTGACACCCAAGTTACGTTGCCCTGTATTCCTTGTTACCTTCGTGTGAATATGTGCACGTACGGTCACTGGTAGCATTTCCTTTGCCCAAAATCTGTCCATCAAGACAACTAGAGAATGAATGAGTTTGAATGAGTGTTATGGCAAATGCAGATCTAATTTCAGAAAGAGACGAACTGTAATTGTACCCTACCTTGTTTTCCATTCTTTGCACATACTATGAATTTTGTCATTGAATTTTCCTTTTGGACATTTTTTACACAATCCTGTAAACATTGAAGGAAATTATTTATATGAAAATAACACAGCAAGCAATTTTGTATTGAACAGATCAAGAGCTTAAAATAGCAAGATGCCAACAATGTGCCTGAACACATCTGGTTTTCAGCCCAAACAGATTTGCTATTTAAACAACATGGTGCTGGACATAAATATAACTGGCCTATAGACTAAACATGTAATATGTGTGCGCATTACATCGCCTTTTTCACAAATTCACGTTTTTGTAGTTTACACTGTGACTGTTTTCAAAAGTTTGCCTTTTAAGCCCTCCAAAGCACAGCTGTCATGTAAATGAACGGCCCAACTGCATAAAAAGTGTTATGTTTATTTGAAAACGGTGTCATGTAAACAGGTCCAGAATTCTTACGGTCTTCGGTGGGCTCCTCCCCCTCCTTGCATTCAGTAACACAGAAAGAACATCTGTCGTTTCCGCACCGAAATCCAGGCTGGCATCCACACACGGTGTCGCTGCTGATAGTGCAAGGTTTAACTGTATTTTGTACACCTATAAATATGCACCAGAAAGATTAATGCTTACACGGTATGTCTTAAAGCCTATGATGATGCGAATAAAACCAAATCATTTGTTCTTTCATACTGCAAACTTTAAAAAAACAGGAGTGAGGATGTAAAACTGAAACATACCTATACACTGTGTGCATCTCAAACAGTGGTCTTGAGTTAAATTGGTTAAGTAAGTGCCAGGTGTACAGGGGGTACAGAGATTTTTTGGGTCACTTCCACATTTTTGCACCAAGCGGTTCCCTGAAACCATAAGAAATTTACAGCATGGCTTTGAAACTCATACACATTTGACAGTTATAGACATGACTTCTGCACTCTAATCACTATATTAAAGGGTCCAAAATATCATAACAATAAAAATCCAGCAATAAAAAAAGTTTTAGTATTTTGAAAAATATACAAAAAGTTATGACATACTAAAATAAGCCAAAAGTGGTGACATGGCAAGTAGGACTATGCTTATATAGTTTTTCCTTTTTTTTTAAAAAATGGGTCACATCACAATACACTAAAATCATAATGACAATGTAAAGTGAAAGTTTATTATCTGATACATCATACAACATTTGCTTATCTGGAATGACACGTCCAAAAAAGTAGGTCAGTTACTGATAATAGAGACTGAGATCCACCGAGTATCTTGTGATACTTTTCAAGCATTCACAGTAAGATTTCCCATACTAGTATTGTGCAACATGTTGGGACAACCCTTGAGTTGAGGTCAAGGATGATCTAGTCATCTTTATGCAATGACAGAACAATTCATGGATTTCCCTTTGAGTGCTAAACCACATTCCTTTCATGTGGCACTTTCAAAATGATCTGAAACTTACTTCACTAGGTCACTAATGTGTAATATTCAAGGATAAACTAATTCATTTTTTGTATCCCCGATATTAAGGGAAATTATAAAATTGTAAACTTCCTAAAATGAAGATAAAGTTAAGACAACAACATGTCAGATTTGCAGATATCTTGTTAAGTTACATAAATCACACTGCTGTGTCAGTTATTGTACCTGGCTTGCATCTTTTGCAGCAGACATCATGTGTTCCAGACAGTGACCAATCAGCACAGCCGGTATCAGCCTCTACAGTGTAATCCAGTACTAGGCTGAATATCAGCAGGACATGCAGTGCCTGGAAAGCAGTCAGCATTTCTTCCTACACAGAAAGAAAACTATTTACCAACTAAAGAAAGTCATTAAGCAATAATTTTTGTTTATTAGTTCATTATTACTAAATAATTGTAGGCTGTGTGATATAAGGAAAAACAGAATAATTTAATGTTGCTTTAATAGCCTGTTATTATTGATTAAAAATGTAAACTATTCAGTTCATTCAACTTTGTCAACAGTTAAACACAGGCTCAATGAACATCAAAAATCCACAAATACTTAAATAGTTTTAAATGTACATGTTGAAATGTTAACATAAAACATCAAAAGTATTAATATAGCCAATGGTTTGAGTCAGAATTTCTTCCTACAAAAAATTAAATTTACAAACTAAAGGAAGTCATTAGGGAATAATTATTGTGTATTATTGGTAGACCTGTATGCTATATGTGATATAAGCTAAGGAAAATATAATAATTGAAAATGCTGTAATAGCCTATTATTAAAATTGTATTCATCAGTTCATTCCACTATGACAACAGTGAAATAGGCTCAATCATTCTCTAAAATCCACAAATGCTTAAATATTTTAAAATGTAGGCTACACGTTAATAAGTTAACGTAATAAATAGGCTACGTTAAAATTATTAATATAGAATATGGTTCGTATTAATGAATTAGTCATAAATAACTAAATAAATACATTTTATTCTCTTACTGTTTTCAGTGTAGTAGTCCTGACTCGAAGCAAACGCGCAATAAGATGAGAATCACCACACGCGCACAAAAAAAGAACACAGCCTACGTAAGCGCTCGCTCACACACAACTGTGGGCGTGGCCACAAAGACAAACCTCTTTGCGCTTGAAGTTTTTTTTTATTATTATCATCATTTATTTATTATTATTATTTAACAAATATAAAAGCAAATATAGGTACAAAACAGTAGACAGAGGTAAGCCTAGTAAAAAGGAACAAAATTTAAAAAAAGCCAGGGGTGATATACAATTTAAAGTTAGGTTTAAGAGAGCGAGACGGAGAAAAATATGACGATGTCTTTTTTTCGCATCATAAAAAGGCATAAATGTTATACTTTGTACACAGCGCGTAGAGGACTTTAAAGCTTTGACATTGCTGGAAGTGCTCACTGAAGTGCTCGTTTCTATTCTATATTGACGTCATCTTTAGTGGCCGAGTGTTTTCTCCTAAGACATTTTTATATAGAGATTGGGGTGTTACCTCGAAACATTATTAGATACAGAAAGATAGATAGATATATAGATCATTCGATCGATGTTAAATTGTTGGTATTGCCATTTTGCCAGCCTGCGACGTCTTCTTAATGACACATCATGACTCACGCCAAAGGTATCAGCATCAGTTAGGCTATATAATGTGTCAACCATAACTCAGGGTGAGTCTCAATCAGCTCCCTAGTTCAGTTGTCACGGCACTGATCAGGGAGTCAGCCCATTGACTTATATCCTGATCAGTGTCCTGACTAGTGAACTAGGGAGCTGATTGAGACGCAGGGAGTCATTTCTACTTCCTCATTGTTTTCAAACCTCAAATAAAGATTCAAACAGTCATGAATCAGCGCATTGATTTGGATCGCCAATGTCACGTGATTTCAGGAGTTTGACACACGATCCGAATCAATAAGCTGATTCATGATCATTTTAATCTTTATTTGAGGTTTGAAAACAAACGCGAAAGAGAAGACAATACTGAATAACGTTGTCGTTTTTTTGTTATTTTTGGACCAAAATGTATTTTCGATGCTTCAAGAAATTCTAATTAACTAACTAATGTCACATATGGACTACTTTGATGATGTTTTTATTCACTTTCTGGACATGGACAGTATAGTGTGCATACACTTGCATACCATGTTGCATACGCTGTCAGACTAGCCTACATATTAGGTCTTACGGGTATGGAACAACATTTATGTCATAAATTTCATTTTTGGGGAAATTAACCCTTTAATTACTTACCCCAATGTTGTCCGATACACGTAGCCTACCTCCGAACCACAAATAAAGATATTTTTGTTGAAGCCCAATGGCTCAGACAGGCCTTCATTGACACCAGTGTTCCTCTCTCAAGACCCATAAAAGGCACTTCTGCGGTTTTCCCACAGAATTGGGCTAACTGTTGCCGCGGGCTGTTTTTCCATGTTGAAGTGACCTCAATTGTGATATTTAGCCCCGGAAATGCTCATTTTAGCAGGCAACCATGGCAAAAACATATTTTACTTCTCCAAATGCAATTTCTTAGCAAACATTCAACAGCCCATAGAATAAATAAACTTTCCATGATTTTTGGAGTGCAATCGCACCCGTTTCATTTATGCATGACTCACAAATACCACATTAGGTTTTTTTGTGTAATTTATATTTTATATGCAATTCAACTACATAAATCTTACATATATGGCCAAATGCTATATGTTTTTGAGTGAATAAACAAAGACAGACATGGGTTTTATATACTTAGGCCTACCTGAAATGCTACTATATGCAGGAAATGGTACATTGGAAATAATAGCACTTGAAATTAGTTTCTTTGAGAAACATAAGACAGCCGCAGACGGTCGTGCGTGACCAGGTGTGCTCAGCAGCTCACCTGAAAGGAATTGTCTTTTAATTGCACGTGGCTAACTACCTCTATCACTCATAGTTTTAGCAGTCTGGAAGTTGCAATAATGTCAATGTTATGCAGCCTTCATAATTAATATAAGCAGCATTTCATTTAAACATTCAGTTTTTCATATCCAATAACAAAAGAGATGATACTTCCAGACAGCATCTCATTGAATTCCCCTCTTTTAGTTGCTTATGCTGCGTCTCCATTCGCCTACTTATACTACGTCCTAAAAGTATGCTCTTTTTGTGAAGAAAAGTAATACTTTTGAGTGTGTAGCAGAAAAGTATGCAAGCTTCGGGACATAGCCTACTACTTCGCCATCTTTAACGGACTCTGTCGCTTAGTTACGTGCATCCCGTCGTCACCGTTTATCTGCCCTGTCAATCATCGTCAGATTCGTCCCAGTTCAAATCCTCCACATTCAGTTCAATCTCCTACAGTATCGGAGAGAAATGTTGCCGCTCGTTGATCTGCCATGTGTGGGTCTTTGTGGGTCAGAGACTCTCCTTTTGTGTTTGCAGTTTAAATATAATGATGCATTTAAAAGTTAATGGCCAAACGTGTCATTAAAAAAGTTCACAATGCTGCTGCAGGTGAAATATAATGTGGGCAACACTGAATAAATATATTTTTGTCAGGTTAAATATTGATAGTTGGTCACTCAAACCACTTTATGTAAACTTCTCTACTTAAACGTCGAACTCGCACATCCGTCATGTTTGTAGTTTTTTAACGCTTTTTATCCGCGTTTGTAGTTCTAATCGAATCCTCGTCCAACTCGAAATGGGCTGTGGGCAATATCAGCCGTTAGAGTGCCCATCGATCCAATTCGGACCGGAAATAGTAAACCATCCGGGAATCTTTGAAATACTCTTTTCAACATACGATTTGGGATATACTCTATTTTCGAATACTATTTAGGATGGATTGTATGCGAATTGGGACGCAGGGAAAGTCTCATAATTTACAGAAATTAGGCTTAATTTAGTGCTATACTTAAATACTATTATGTCATGTAATAAACTAAAACTAAACACTTATTCTGCCACGTCTTCTGGCGTTACCACATCACACACCCCCACACTGACCTTTTCATTGGAAGGTTAAATGACATTGCCCACCCACTCCAATTGCGTAATTTGCAATATGAACCATTTTAAAAACTCTGTCTGGGCGTCATTTGAAGTGGCAAAAAAAAAAAAAAAAAAAAAACTTGTCTAAGCATCAAACTCGGCACACATTTTACACACGTTGCTAAAGACTCAAAGATATATCTGTGTGTGTCACATTAAATCTATCACCATCAGCATCTGTTCTTTCCACTGTCACTTCCTCTCTTTTTAAGTGATCAGTATTTTATCTTTGAAAAACTAAATTCAGGGGATTAAAAGTTAAAAGCTACAGCATATGTGTCACATCCTGATACCGAGAAGCAGTGGTGTGTCAGAGATAGAGCAGGGTCCGCAGCATTCATGCAAATGTCTTACACATAAAGTAGCAGGGGAAACACTTATGCATGTATGCCAGTAAGTGTTTCAGAATGCTGTGTCTCAGACTTACCATGAAAAATTATCTCCAAAGAAACTTTACATAGTTTATGAGGAGTAATAGACAAGCTCCACAGAACATTTAGGACAGTTACGTCTTTCGGATGAGACGTTAAACCGAGGTCCCGACTCTCTGTGGTCGTTAAAAATCCCAGGATGTCCTTTGATAAAGAGTAGTAAGGGTGTAACCCCGGCAGGTGGCCAAATGTGTCCACTGGCCCCTGTCCATCATTGCCTCCTAATAATCCCCATATCCTGATTGGCTTCATCATTCGGTCTCCTCTCCACCAATCAGCTGGTGTGTGGTGAGCGTTCTGACGCAATATGGCTGCCGCCCCATCATCCAGGTGGTGCTGCATATTGGTGGTGGTTGAGGAGATTCCCCCTTCTATGTAAAGCGCTTTGAGTGCCTAGAAAAGCGCTATATAAATGCAAAAAAAATATTATTATTACTCTGAAATGCATTTTACATGGATCATCTAAGTGTGAAGAGCAAATATATTATAATATAGCAAATATTAAAGCTACACTGTGTGATATTTTCCCCCATCTAGCGGTGAAAAGGTATATGACCATGCAGTGAATAATAGTTTCTGTTCCTCTCAATTCTGATTTCTTTTTAACTCCTACGGTGGCCGATTTAGTCCAAGATTAACATGGCAATCCATCTCTTTACATTCGACACGTTGCCAGAGTGTTAAAACGTGAAAGGCGAAGCTTGAATTTATGGCTAATGTACTTTCAAGATGGAGGGGCAACATGGCGACCAGCATTCGAACCCCACCCGTATGTATTTTCAATGGCATATTATAAACTTACGAGAATACTTTATTACTTGAAAGAAGTAAATATACATTAATGAGCAAATATATATTTTGAAAGAACTAAGTGTTTTTAGCTAAGTATAAACTAAAAAAGTTACACAGTGTAGCTTTAAAAAATAGGTCCCGTTCTTCGCGTGTTTTCGAAGCTTTGATTATGTTTACAGTGTGCAATATAACACGAGTTCATGTTTCGTGTGTAAAAAGAAACAGTATTTTTTACACAATTTACTTATCTGTACAGCGCTGTTTTCTCTGTCCTAAAAACGGCCTGATGATTTCCTTGTTCTATGAAGTCCCTCCTTCGTTCTGATTGCTCCACGTGGGAGAGCAACAAGACCACGCCCCCTTTTTTGCGTGTACTTGTGGGCAGAGGGTTAGTCAACAAACTGCTCTAGTGACGAAATAGCTCCCTCTGCTGGCTGTAGTCTTTACCCTCTGGCCAAAAATTCCTCCATGACGTAAATTGACGAACCTAATTTTTTTCTCCGATGGGGGGAGGGGTAAGCACAATCATTTGAATTTACTCCAGGGTTTCTACTAATACAAAGCCATATGCTCGCTGAAGTAACCCTTTAAATCTGTCAGTTTTGTGAACTCAAAAGAAAAAGAAAGCTTTAAATACTCACAAAAGTTAATTTGATGGAACAAATTTGTTTAATTTGAGTTGGCTCTACTTAATTGGCTCTACCAATTCATTATTTTGAGTGTAGGGTTTACAGTGTAGCAAATAGTATTATATCAAATGTTTAGCTTTGAGAGAAACTTGCTTCAGAGGCGTAAAAATCATACCTTCTCACAAATTTCATCATAGATACTTATAGAATATAACAGTACATCATAGAATATAACAGTTTGTTTAAAGGAACACTCGACTTTTTTTGAAAATAGGCTCACCGTTTTTGAATCTATTCAGCCGAACTTTTTATCTGGAGGTAGCACTTTTAGAATAGCTTAGCATACGTCAGACCATTAGCATCACGCTCAAGAATGACTTTCCATATTTTTCCTATTTAAAACTTGACTCTTCAGTAACATCATTTACCAAGACCAACGGAAAATAAAAGTTGATATTTAATCAAATAGATAAATACCTATTTGAACCGGAATAACAGATACAATCAAGATGAGCTTTTGAAACGTGAAAAGCAACAAAATGTGGATGAACAGACTGGGACAGAAAGGACGAAGAGAGCAGATTCCAACTGGTGAGTCAGAGAAGAGTCAATTCACACCCAACGGTTAACCCAGCGGTAACATGGATTCGGTCTTCTGACCTTTTGATTTTGATTAAAATAATATATGAAATATGGCAACACAGTGCTTATTTTAAAGACAGAGAGAGTGCGTGCACTCTGCTCGTTCTCTCTGTCACTCAGTTAACATGCGCCCTGTCATAAGCACAGCAGTCATCTACATCCCTCATAAATCACAATAACTGATCAAATAAGGCTTTGGCGGTCCGCCAAATCATTTTCAATGCAGGAAAAACCCGGCACACTCTCCAAAGCCTCGGCACAGAACGAAACATCACTAGTATTATGTACCATATAAACTGTAGATAAACAAGACAATTCCAAAAGTTTCTTTTAATCAAACTACACTACCTCCCCAGTAAACATAGAACATTCCGCTAACGTTCCCATTTGGTTATTTTTGTGGGGAACCAAATAAGAACATTCTGGGAACGTTCCGTATTGGCTGTGTTTTTGTAACCTAAATAGAACGTTCCCTGCAGGTTATTTTGGGGTTTTATTTTATAACCTAAAGAGAACCTTCCCAGAACTAAGACCAAAGAAAAATGAAAAGTTGTTATTCTCTACAACAAAACTACTAATGTAACTGGACAAACTAAATGGTCCCCCAAAACTCAGTGATTGCATTTCACAGGTAACAAGCTAAAGACAAGAGCAGTGCTTTTTCAATCTGGTTGATCAAGCTAACTAAAAATAATAATGTTACAGCCATGGGTGATTCATTTTGTCCTGTCTGGCCATATCCCTTAGACGCCGTACCGTGGCATGGGTAACACTGTCCATGTTTTCAAAACAGTCCTCTGGTTTAAAATGCTTAAACCAGTTTTTAAACGTTTTTTTTTTTTTTTTTTTTGGCATTCTGTGAAACATGGTGGTAGAATACACCTTCGACTTACTATCACAGCCCTTTACAACACACAGAACCATGGCTAATCGCACAGAAAAATCCAATACCTAATTTGCTGGCTGCAACTCTGCATTTTCTGCAACTACACAAACTTAGTGCCGGTCACATTGGAAGTTACCTATCTGAGGACTACTTTCAGGCACTGCGGAATATCATTGCGCCGCTGCACCCATGGTACAACAGCAACATTCTGTGATTATAACGCAGGAATGAGAGAATAGTTCCAAGCCATATCGGTATAGAAAACAAAAACTTATAACTGATGTAACGAAAGAAGAGTCAAGTTTTAAATAGGAGAAATATTGAAAGTCTTGGTCATTTTTGAGTGTGATGCTAATAGTGCTGTCAAAAGTACCGACCTCGATACCAAATTTAAAATGTGATGCTTTGAGCGGAATCGTAAACACCTCTGACTGTGCTCACACACTCATCAAATATGTCTGTGATTGGCTACAATGATTAGCGCTTCACAAACATGCTGTAAATATACATCAATGATGCTTTACACAGAGAGCTTACACAGATACACACAGAGCGTTTGAATGCAGGTGTCTATCAGTCTACCGGTCCGCTGGTTGACCCCTGCTTGCGCTTTCAAACGCTCCTGCTCCCGCTTTCAAAACACTTTCACACACTTTCGTGTGCATTCAAACGCTCCTGTGTGTTGATCATTGTAGCCAATCACATCATACTTCTGACAACACTAGATGCTAATGGTCTAATCCAATTTAATGATGAATGTTAAGTTATGCTTAATGTGCTACCGCTAGATACAGAGATTGGCTGAATGGATTCAAAAACGGTAAAACTCAATTGTTTAACTCTAAGGGACTTGGAAAATAAGCCTATTTTCAAAAAAAGTGGAGTGTTCCTTTTGTTTAATAAAACATATCCTCTTGGCCATACGGGCCAAAAATGAGTTAGACGGGAGACATCTGTTCTTTAAAAATTAGCTGGTGGTTTGGCGGCACAAATCATGCTTACAAAATATCAGATAGTGAAGATGACATTACAACTTAAAGCATTTATCAGACACTCAAAAGTTTCCGTAAATAGGAAATACTGGAGACTTGATGACAGGCAGTGGGTCAAGATAAGGGTACTTTTGCAACACTCTTAAAACAGGCTCCATAAAGAACCTTTAACATTCATGGAAACTTTCCATTTCACAAAAGTTTCTTAATGTGGAAAAAGGTTATTTAGACTTTCAAAATGTTCTTCACACTATAAGATTAAAGTTAATTTAAGAACAGTAAACTGCAAGGTCCATTGGAGAACCAAACATGTTTTTCTTCATTGGCATCACTAAGCAAAAGAGCCTTTAGCCATTGGGCCAAACCGCTTTTCTTAACCGCTCCATTCCGTGCCAATCCGGATATGGTTTTATTTTCCACTGTGGGGATGAAAACAGCTCTTTGGAATGTAATACAAATGCGTCTGTCTTTGCCTTTGCCTGTAAGAGTTCAGTTTACAGACGAAATGAGATGTAAGTAGTGACCGCATTATGGAGGATTTTTTTAAGCTGTTTACTCGATTAGCGCACTTTAGCTAACAGCTACAGAAAAACTGGTAGCCAGGCAAAAAAAAACAAGCGAAAAACAAGCGACTCTTCAAGACGATGGCTGGCCATTTCTTAATACATAAAATTTATTTTCTCAGTTTTATATATATATATTTATATTTATATAATATATATATATATATATGTTATCATATTTACAATTTATTATTCCTCTTTTGTGAAGAAACAATAAAGCAAACAGCTCTCACTGCAATCATCATTTCATTTTTAAGGGCCCAGAAGTTATTTTCCAAAAGTGCTTGACAGAAACTGTCTCTTTCTTGTTTTGGCTCAGGCAGATAGGTCAGAACATCACAAACAAGGACATATCCTCTTGGACAACACCTCACTGCTTTACCAGTAAACTTGATCAGAACAAACATCATATAGCTTGCCTTTTCCTCCATTATAAACAACTATATTAGAACAAAGATCACAACTCAATAATTGCCAATGGACTTTGGTTAACCTATCTGCCTCTTTAAACATCATCTACATTTTAACTTACAGGGCCTACTACCACTCTGATCATAGACTACTGCATTAACTGTACAGTGATGTTCGTATTACAGTGGTAAATACTAAGACAACTGGTGACGTTTGAACAGTCAATTCACGGACTCTATGAAAAGCACCTTTTTGTTATTGTTTCAAATGTATCATGTACACAGTTCATGACAGAACTCTTTGCAACCATGAGACTAACATTAACACATCCAAGCATTTATTTAATGATAGCTTAACATGCTATAATGCTAATGAGGGAATTGGGAAGAGTTGTAGCCTCACAAGACAATACATTCAGCAATGTTTAGGACGTCAATTGTCATTATGATTGTCAACAGGATTATGAGTCTGTGTAAGTACAAATTTCATCCAGCACATGGATACATTTAAAAGTACAGACTGTTTTAACCAGTTGTCTGGCTTGTAAATTGTGCAAAGTGAAGAGCAGCTCAGAATAAGAAGCATCAGTCTGATACACTGACTTGCCTGTTAAAAAGCTTATTAGTTGTGTTATCTTGTGCAGCTGCTATACTGCAGTATTGTAGTTTTTGTGTCAGAGTTTAAATGAACTCTGCAGTTGTGCTTTTTTAGTGTCCTTCGTTGATCTAACGTTAAATAACATTAAATTGGGAAAGAGTTGATCTAAAAATGAAAATTCTGGCATTTGCTCACTCTTGTGTGGTTTCTCACTTTCTCTCTTCTTGTGAACACAAAAGACGTTTGTGTTATATTCCGTATAATAGAAGTGAAAGGGACTGTAGCTGTCAAGTTCCAAAATGACAAAAAAAAAAAAAACATAAAAGTAAAATTAACGTAGTCCATGCAATATAGGGTGCTATATTTCAAGTGTCTTCTGAAGCCATACAATGAATCTCGGTTTGTTTATCGCAAAAAAAATAACTATAATAACTATTATAATCTTTTCCTCTTTCTTATGATTAATTGATACTTTTCTTTTTGTCATTTTGTAGCTTAACACCCCCAGTCCCTATTAACTCTTATTATATGAAAGAAAAGGAAAAGTCAGGATATTCTAGATAAAAAAATGGTCAAGATAAAAAATATATTTAAAAATAAAATAAAAAAATTATTTGTACATTGCATTTTAGTATTATTTATATACTATTATAGTTATTCATATTTTGAATTAGCTTTTATTTTTTATCTGTAATTATATTTTTGATTTAAGTTTAAATAATGCCAGTACTTAATTTTCTGTTAGTTGCCAAGGCAAGAGTTCTAATTTTCATCTAATATTTATATTTATTATTTTTTGTCCAGATTTAGTTCAATTACTGAAAATAATTGTTTTGTTTTAGTTAAAAATAACAGTTTTTTTTTCATCCACAGAAGGAAGAACCTCAACATGAGGATAAACGAGAGTAAATGACCATTTTCATTATTGGGTAATTTAAATCGGGCTGTCAGTTTGTACATTCTCAGTGCAGGGGCCGTCAGTAGCAAAAATTCATGAAGCAAACTGTGGGAACTAGGTCTTGTGCTCTGAAAGGGTTGAAGGCACTCTCCTGTCACATAATATCAACGAAAAATTCACAAGGATTGCCCATAGCATGTTGAAAAGACTGCCGACTAGCGGTGAGTTCTGGGGGGACGTTTCCTAACTCTCGAATGGGTGGAGCCCCAGGTGGGCTGTTGCTTGCTGCCGCTTTGGGGGCGAGGTGAGCAAGGCAGTACGGAGGGGGCAGACCCGGCGGACCGTAGGAAGAGCCGTGACTTCTCTCACTGTGGGCACAGGACAGATGATTGGGCTGAACGAAAGGCGCGTGGCTGTAGGTGAAGTTGTGGCTGTGCTGCGAGACGCTGTGACACTGGCCATGACTGTGAGCATAACTGTGGCTTGTGTGGGCTTGACTGACAGCAGAGCGGCTGTGATGACTCAGCTGACTGGATACCCTCTCACCCCTCTTTCCGACCCATGTGACCAGTTCTGTTTCGCTGCCCCCACAGCACGGCGCCTTAAAGTCCTTCTCTCGAGGGGAAGGTCTCCGTCCTTTTCCAGTGCTGGGGTTGGATCCACTGCTTTTGCTACCTGAAAAGAAAACGAAATGTGTTTGGAAAAAAATACTATTATTTTTCTCATAAAACCATATGCTAACCAGACTCGACAAGCAATGACAGCCAATTCTTCCACCTTAACCGAATTTATGTTCCGCATCAAACAAATATACATTTAGTTGCTTGATTCATTTTCTGCAGTTCTCTTGTGCATTACCGTTCAAGTTTTGGGGTCAGGTTTTTTTTTTTTTTTTTTTGTCAAAGAAATAAATACTTTTACTCAGCAAGGAGCATGAAAGACTCCCTCTTTTTAAATGTTCTATTAAAAAAATAATCATGGTTCCAAAAACAAATGCAGCCTTGGTAAACATAAGAGACTTCTACTAAAAACATTACAAAAAAATCTTACCGACCTCTAATGTTAGAATGGTAGTGTATATTAAACATCAAACATATACAAAGAGAGACTGATTATGGAAATTGATAAACACTAAACAAATCCCTCATGCTGGGCATTTTGGATGACCCGGTTGCTTCCCATCTCTCCTGAAACTGTCCCATTATTATAAAAATATTCAATAATATTAAAAACAAACAAAAAACAAATTCCCCAGGTCTGACAAGGAACAGCATAAAAAAAGGATGCCGTCTTGAAAAAGGCTTCGTGGAAGGTACATGTTCTTAGTTTTATGCACTCTGTTCTGATTGGCTGTGGTGTTGTTGTGTCGCAACTGGTTAGGACAGGGTTTAAAGGCCAGCAATACCATGAGGATACTTTACAACATAAATATATGAGTCACATTTAAACGATATGGTACAAGTAAGATAATTTTGTGGAGGTTATGTGTCTTAAAAACTTCAGCATTGAGGGTAGGTCAAAATGACATGGTCTGAGGTAATGCAGCTGAGGTTAATGCAGTACTCCCAAGTTTGAGAAGCTTTGGCTCACATCATACAGTATCATGGAAATATCCATTTTTCCAAGTTGATTCATACTTTGGCAAATAGAGAAAAGCATACTGCAATGTAGCTTTTCGAAAGATGAGAATCAGTCTGATTCTCATGCACAGTGAAGGTAAAGAACTGTACATGCCCACACAAAAGACACAAACAAGCAACACAGCTGGGGAGTCACAATGGCCATCTCAATGATTCATATGCCATATAATGACAAACCACTGGAATAACAAGATGACAAAGAGAAAAGGTGGGGCGGAAAGGCATTTAGGTGAAAGTGCTAATCTTACCAGATCCCCTGTGCCTAGGAGAACTTTCCCATCAGTCTACAGACGGCCAGCAAAACAAAGGGAATATCATAATTATGACACATCACCCAACACACTCCCACAAACTGAACCCTGTACCTCAGTTTCTGTGATGCCACCTTACATTACGCCTCCTGTAGCGACCAAACCCAAGTATGCTGGATTAGTATTTAAAAGTCATTTAGTTTGATAACTTTTGCATAATTCCTGATACACATTCCCAGTTCTGTACTAACTCTTCCATGCATATTTATGCAAAGGGTGGCATAAGCAGCATAAATTATTTTAAAAGTCTGGCCATACCACACATATGGAATATCCAACTGAATACAGCGACAATGATGATGCTCTGGAAATGGAATGATTAAAAAGTAAATAGTCGGCATCTGGGATCTTGATTTAGTCGTACTGTTAAACCAGATTTCAAGATTGGTCAATAAGTTAATTAATTATTTAATAAAGTCAATAAATTGCCATATACTTTTAAGTAAGGACAATGATAACACTTAAAGGGTTAGTTCACCCATCACCCATAGTCATTAATTACTGACCCCAATGTCGTTCGACACCCGTAAGATCTTTGTTCATCTACAGAACACAAATGAAGATTTTTTGAGATTTAAGTTATGGGCGTATCGATTCATGATTTGGATCGCGTGTCAAACTGCTGAAATCCCGGGACTTTGGCAATCCGAATCATGAATCAATACACTAATTCATAACTGTTTGAAGATTTGTTTTGAAATCGGCCCATCACTATAAAAGTCGTCATTTAGTTTTTTGCGCACAAAAACTATACTCTATGCTTCATAAAATTATTTTAAAGCCACTGTATTGATATGGACTTTTAACAATGTCTTTGTCTTTAGTGTCTTGAGTGAGGAAATGACATTGGTGTCAATGAAGGCCTGTCTGAGTCATCGGATTTCAACAAAAATATCTTCATATGTGTTCCGAAGATGAACGGAATTCTTACGGGTGTCAAACGACATTAGGGTAAGTAATTAATGACAGCATTTTCATTTTGGGCTACAACTAACCCTTTAATAAATCTAACATTGATAAAAACAAATCAATTTTCCAGCTCCCAAAATACCAGTCTCACATTTGGCACAGATATTTGAAAATCAAGTGAGTTAAATTGAATTCGATGTTTGTATGTGTGCATGTTGTTTTGGATGGTAGCATTAATACAAAAATCATCAGCATTTTCCTGTTTTTTTGTGTGTGTCTTTAGGATTTAATGTTTATTAAATGTATTTTTCATGTCAACACATGTAATGCGTGTTGGTGATTACATATAGTCAGGCGTCAGTTTTGAAGTATGTCCTAAATCTTAAACTCATGTCTTGTTTGATTGTATTTTATATCGTCTAGCATTACACGTAAAATATAATCATTCACATTAATGATCATTTTCATTTACGGGAAGGGTGTTTTAAATGTAACACCAGGCTGTTTACTTCTAGCTTACCTGTCTCTGACTTATTCATTGGTTATGTATTTCATTTAGGTAGATAGTGACTGATAATATGTCAAAATCTGCTTTCTGAAAATGGGCAAAACCAAAAAGTGTTATGATCGTCCTTCTTTATGCAAACGTGCACATAACTAGTCTTATGTCACTGATGTCATTCTGGCCGGATGCTTTCATTCAGGTACTGAAAGCAAAACTCAATCTGCCTAAATAAACAGTAGTAATGTACCATGTCATCCTACATGCACATTTACAATAAACCCACTGATGGTTTCCTTATTACTATAACAAATTCCATCTAATGCCCCCCAAAAAACTTTTGAGTGGTTACTAATGTAACAGGACAGTGCTGCTGTTGTTGCTTAACATCATCAAGTGTTCTAAAAACGAAAGAAAAAGTCACACAGGAAGCTCTTATCCGTCATTGCACTCTCTAGATCACACACACACACACACACACACACACACACACACACACACACACAGTCTGGTGCGCTATCTTTCTGGGGACTCACCATAGACGTAATGGTTTTTATACTGTATAAACCATATATTCTGTCCCCCTACACTGCCCCTGCCCCTAAACCTACCCATCACAGGAAACTTTCTGCATTTTTACATTTTCAAAATAACTCTGTATTTTGAAGAGTTATAACATTCTATATGATTTATAAGCTTTTGTACCCATGGGGACCTCAATTTAGGTCCCCACAGTGACACGAGTCCCCATGAGTCTGTGTGCATTTGAAGTCCCCACCAGGCTAGAAAAACATGTACACACACACACACACACACACACACACACACACACACACACACACACACACACACACACACACACACACACACACACACACACACACACACACCTTCACTCTGCTGGCTGCCTGCACTGCCACTGTGAAAACTGTGGCAGGGGTCCGAGTATCCAGGAGGAAAGACTGGCGGAGGCGTGGGGTAACCTGGGTAAGGGTAGGGCTGGCCGCCGAGGGGCCAGGGGTTGGTTCCTGGTGGAGGAAGAGGAGCGAGACCATCCTGATCAGAGCCACCACCACTGGATCCCTCATTCAGATTGAGAGAAGCCATATCTGAAAACAAACACATTTTAATTAACATTTTATTTATGAAATTTCACATAATTTTTAATTATAATATTATTAATTACGTTTTATGGCTCTAAGCACCAAATCTTTGGTTAACATCTTAAAGGTACACTAGTGTTCAAAAGTTTGGGGTTGGCAAGGGTTTTTTCTTATTACGATTTAGCAAGGATACAATAAAAAGTGTGACTCCAAAGACACCATTTCAGTTTCGAGAGACTGTACAGGAATTTTCTTGCCCAATGATCAAGTCCCATGTTTCTTGAGCAACAAATCATCATATTAAAATGATTTCAGAAGACTCATGTGACACTGAAGACTGGGGGAATGGCAATTCAGCCAATTCATTTCAATTCAGCATTGTCATCAGAGGAATCAAATACATTTCAAAATATTCAAATAGAAAATATTTCTTTAAATTTTAATAATAGTTCACAATAATACAGATTTTACTGTATTTTTGATCCAATAAATATAGCCTTGGTGAGTGTGAGAGACTTCCTTCATAAAGAATGGAAAATCTTACAGACCCCAAACTTTTAAACAGTACTGGCCCGTATGATCATGACTGTGGGATGACTGTACTTTGGCACAGATCTCCAAAGGTGTAGTAACACTGCTCCGAGAAGGTGATTTTATTGACTGTGTGTCTCAGGTAGCCGTGTTTCAACAAACTGCTGGCATATTTTCTGGCATCGCGGCGGTCCTTGAAGCCCTCCACCCGAGAGAACAACCAGTCAACAACATCAGCCCCTGGAACACACAGATTGAACAATTACATACATTGCTTATACAAAAAAAAAAAATCAACCAAAAACTTCATGCTTGCAATATACAATGTGCAAAAAAAGGGAGCCCAACAAACCACAGCAAAAAAATAACACAAACCAATGACAGCATTGGCTATAGTGATCTTCAACCACATTCGGTCTCGGATCTCCAGGCCTGAGTCTGGTAGCTGCATGACTTTTACTATAGTTGCCATGTCTGTTTTTGGCACAGAAAGGGGAAGGTCATCAAATTCTGTGAAATTAGGAAAAAATAACACCTTTTAACATGAAAAATCTGTCGTTATGCAAACAGGTGATCTCTTACGGGACATGAACGTGATGGATCATACCATAATGGGGGTACGGCCCAGAAAGTGCTGTAGTGTGTGTGATCCAGGCAGCAGGGTCAATGGGTCTTACTGGCTCAGCTGAGGACAGACATGGAGCAGAATGTAACTACAATCCACAAGGTAATAAAACACAAGCAAAAATGAACTAGATAAATGCAGCATGGTTCTTCATGTCTATAATTGAACTGCTATAGTGGCAGGTGGCATGTACGTACCTCTAGGGATTGTGAAGTAGCTTCTAGGAGAAGGGTCCCAACATTTTGCCACTGTTAGGCTTATTGGCCTGTAGAGAACAAATGAAACATACATTTTATGGCATGATTTACTTGACGTGTACCACTAATTTCGGGTGTAGCACCCTCTCTCACCCAGGCTTGGAGACAATTTCCCGTAGAATCCTGACGGCATCATCATTACTCATGTTCTCAAAGTTCACATCATTCACCTGAGAAGATTACAATTCCATTAAACCTCCCATCAGTTCGATGCATTACACCACATTAAGCTTTTTAACTCAGAAGAATTTTAAAAGTGTTTAAACCTAGGTGCTTAACCCTAACCCAACTATTTTATTTTATTATTAACTCACTTTTTTTTTTTTTTTTTTTATTCCCGTGATTATAATTTCAAGCAGCAAAGTTATCATGACTGCTAGTTTCTTTTATGAACAAACAAAAAGTGAATATCTGAAGAAAATCCCGGCCACTCTTTTCAGTAAAAAGAAAGTGAATGAGAAGTGGGGAGATTATAATAATAATAATTTAAAAAAAAGTTTTAAAACTCCATAAAAAGAGATCAAATGATTATGGACTATATTCTGAAGTCTGAACTATGCACTATATTTTTAATCTGTTACACAAAGACCAAAATCTAAGTCAATAAAAACAATAAAAATAGTGCATATGGACTACACTCTTAGTGCTTTTTCCTAAAAAATAAAAAAAAGTGTTACCAGGACGTGATCAAAAATCTTCTTTTGCGTTTCATTGAACAAAGTCAAATGAGTTTGAAATAAAAGAGTGAGTAAATACCCTTGTCCAAAATTCACCTAATAAAACAGGGTCATTAACCATCACAGTTTCTAAGCTGAATCTGATCCCAAGAACTGAGGAAAAACCCTTTTTATGTAAATAAATGACATAATAGTTGAAAGCACCATTCTGTCCACTGTGGTACATCACAACAAATATGACTACAACAAGGTCCTTCAGCAGGAAGGAGAGGGAGAGGAGCACACTAAGTCAACAACAAACAGGGAGGTGACATAACTATATCTTGATAATCCCTCAAAAGTGAATTTGGAAACTAAAAAGCAGAAGAGATTTAGAATAAAAGGTCAGTTTCAGTTCTGTTAAAGGAATCATGTTAAGTTTAAATTAGCACGTTGACATGCATAATAATATATTAAAGGTGATTTTCCTGGTGATATAATATTGAATAGAAAGTCTGGTTTTGGTTGTCCATCTTCTTTTGTGTAATACAGTTACGAAAAAAGATTTTTAGATGAACCATCCCTTTAAAGGGTTATCTTCCCTTTAAGGCAGGGTATATACAGCAATCCTTAAGTTAAATTTACTACTTTATAATACCTTTTTTACTACCTTCAAAATATTTTTTTAAAACCATCAGGACACTGAATTGCAAGTGTTAATCAGCGACCTTTCTGACATATATGACCTACAAAAAAGAATAGATTTAGAATCGACAGCAGGAGGAAATCTGTTATAAGTTATCATCCAGACACAGTAAAATAGATCTCAACATTCACAAAGGTTGGTTGAGGAGAAGCATTATACACATTTGATTTCCATTATTAATTGGTAATTCAGCAATTCAATTATTTAGTGTTTTTTTTCCAACAACAAAACCTGAGCCAAATATTACATTTCTATAACTGTGATAAGTTGTTGAATTTAACAAAATACTAAAAACTAGTGCTGTCAATCGATTAAAAACATATTTTTTCTGTGATTAATCGCAATAAAAAAAATGTTTTTGTACGTTTTTAATATATTTTTTAATATAATGATTTCACATCTTTTTATGAATGAAGGCCAGTATTACTGATATTAATACAGCTACTGATTTTTTTTTAATTTTATACATTTATTATTAGGCTTCAAAAATATAACAGTTTTTAATTTAAGTAAACTTAAAACAATACTAACATAAACCCATAATAAAGGTCATGTTTACTCCTGCCCTTCCTGTCTTAAGAGTTAGGAAATATACAGAATATAAATTTATCAAAGTTATATGCAGTCTGCACTGCATAAACTATAAATTAAATAGTTAATCCTTATTAAAGCTACAAAAGTTATTTAGTCAAGAGCAGCGAGTCATTTTCTCTGTTCCCTTTGTTCTTTAACTTTACTGACAGGAAGCTTTATTGGCTGCTGTCCCTTTAAGAGCAAACAGACACGCGGATCTCACTGTTTATATTGTAGACCGTAAAAAAATTGGTTTATATACTGTCTATGGATCGCGCCTCATTCTCTCACAACTCTTTTTGTTCATTTTAGACTTTATATAAATCATTTAAGATTGCTCTTATGAGGATAGTCATTGAAGATATGCCTTGAAGCAAGTCTAAAATAAAACTTCTGTTGAGCGCGCAGTGTTCTGAGATGATGCCGAACGACCACTGAATATGACGTCAGCATCAAACATACGTTGAGACGGAGACGACAGATCTTTGATTATGTGCCCAGATATGCTAAAGCCCATATTTAAACGAACTAACGCGAACGCACATAGAATTTCAATCAGAATAGGACACCTGATAGTCTGAAAAAAATAATACCTAATTTGGAAAAAAATACTACCTCTGAGACCACATTTAACACTTTTAATGGCCTTAAATTTGACAAATTTGATTTATCACTTTTTAATACTTTTTAAAACCCCGCGGACTATATCTTCCATTTTGTTCAGAAGAACAAAGACATTTATACAGGTTTGGAGCAACTTGAGAGTTACTAAATGATGACAGAATTTTCATTTTGGGGTGAATATCCCTTTAAGTAAAAAAAAAATTGTAGACATTGGCAATTATCTTAATGCACATTTGATTTTTTTAATCTTCCTAAAATGCATTAGATCAGCCTTGAAAGTGGTTCCAGACTGCTGATCCTTTCACCTGTAACAGCATGTCTCCAGGCTCAATCCTGCCATCAGCCGCCACTGCGCCGCCTTTCATAATGGAGCCAATATAGATGCCTCCATCTCCTCTGTCATTACTCTGACCGACTATACTGATACCCAGGAAGTTGTACTTCTCTGTGAGAAAAAGAGATAAGGCTGTTTTTTAATTAGGTGTTCATCTGGGGGCTATATTTAGAGCATATATTTACACTGTGCACACTAGACCTTGAAAAACAGGAGAGTCAGTTTATTAAGCAGGTGGAGTGGAAAGATAAAGAAGCGAGGGAGGAAGCACAGGGATGAATGATGAGAAAAAGTTAACTAGTAAATAAGTTCTTACCCATGTTGAGAGTGACCGTGATAATGTTGAGGCTCATTGTGGAGTCTGTAATACTACTGAAGGATGAGGACTGTCAAGAGAACATACAAAAGATTAGTGCAGATCAAACACTAATGTGTAGAAATGTGTCCTTTCCCTCGTGTTCTCACCCTGTCCATTTTGGTGACCTTTTGTCTCCGTCGCCTGCGTTTGTGTCTACGCATGAGGTGTGATGAAGAGCTCTGTTCCGTTGAACTGCTAAGTCTGTGCCGTCAGACAAAAACGAGAGGTCAGGGCAGAGGTCAACACTACACGAATGAAGCTCTAATTATGACCTCTAAATGCACTATTTTTGTTGCACTATTGAGGTTAATTCTCAATTAAAATCAGGGTTGTCTATTTTAATTTTTAATTTTTTTAATTCTGACTGGCACTGATGTGTTAACACGGTAAGATTTTAGATATTTTTCATTTATAACCTTCAGTTATAAATGGGGGGGGGGGGTCGATTAAATCAATTTACAAACTATACTTCATATTTCCTTTTAAACATTTCATTAATATGACATTTTAGGGCCAGCTTCACAAATCAGTTTAGAGATTGAAAAGTTCCAATTGGTAAATAAAGACAGTCATTGTTTAAAAGGAAATGAATCATGCCTTCTGAGGAAAATACATTTTTCTGGGAAATGAAACACTTGTAGATGTCTGACCTGCTGGCAGCCTCATCCTCTTCGCTGTCAATGAAAGAGCTGGATTCCAGCTCGCTGCTCATCACTGATGCACTGTCATAGCCAACAGCTGAGTCACGAACCACACGCTCCGCTTTCGAGTGACCGTTCACGCGAGGGACTGAGAGGAAACAAATTAGACATTGTTTAAAAGAAGAGGAAAGCGACAGCATGCCAGCACAAAGATAAAATATAGGCAACAAATCGACAGTGAATCATGCTAATAAAGTAATAGGACAGTCATTGTTATAAAATGATAAGATTCTTTTTCCATTTAAAATCCAGTTTCAACAAATCTACTGATGAATACTCAAATGTGCTTTCTCCAGAAGGCTTTTAGAATCCCTCACGCCAGTGTAATGATATGGCTGGGGTATACGTACAGAGACAGGGACGATGTTGTGTCTCCGGGTGACATCGGATGCGCTGAAAAGGTCTGACCAAACGATGTGGACCCCGAGTGCGACCAAAGCATTCCAGTATTGCAGAGGTGCCCATTTCAGACCATTACTCTCCATATAGCCACTCATACACACTAATCAATCACAGCTATTTTAGCCATTCACGTTTCACTGTTCGCAGAGCAAGCTTTTTCATTCCTCTGCCATGTGTGAGTTCACAGGACAATTGAATCACCTCAGCGATTAAGAGTACAAACCAAGGCCTGCAGCTAGATGAGCTGTACGCCTGCAGCTGTGCGAAACGGCTTATTGGGAGCCCTTTATCAGAATGGATCACCACAGGTGGATAATGCATTAACGGCCTCTCCGGAGTCCTTTTAGGCTTACTTAGTATGCGCCTGACAACCGGAAAAATAGAGATAGTGGAAGACAAAGATGCAGTTGCTCCAGATGTGGAAATGTTCCCTCTACATCTGGCTTCAGGAGATCAATTTATGCCTGTAAAGCGCAATATTAATGTAAGTGACCAGTATATGCATACTAAAACCATAGAATAATACAATTTCCTGAACATAAAATGAGTTTGTAGTGTTTTTTAGTGTTCGTGTGTCCACTCTTAAGAATGACATAATACTACTGATGAGGAGATTATTATAAATCTTAAATAAACATCTTTTATATGGTAAGATTTATAAAAATAAAAAGATCTGAAAAAGATCTAACAAGACAAAAAAATTATATTAATTAAAATGCTAATATTTATTAATAAATATTGATAAATAATAAGACTGATTAAGATAATACTTATATTAATTTTATGTCTTTAATTAATAAATTGTAATCTCTTATCAGTTAAATTCATTTAACCAATACATACACACATATTATTTTATTTTAATTTAATATTATAATCTATAATCTCAATATTTAATCTTAATATTTTTATTTTAACTTAACTCAAATGTATTTGTTTGACAGTGCTAACTCATTTCAAGCACTTAGCTAATAAAAAACTATTTGTATCACATTTACATACACTAGTTTTTAAACAACAACCAACTTTTTTCCTTTGCATAAAACATTAATTATTGATGTGTTGGACATCAAATAAAAAGTAATAATGTTTATGATAAAATCATAAAATCGATCTCTAACTAAAAATATCTTTTTTTTAAATAATCTTGGTATCAGAGAGACGCATTTGTCTTACCTCCCGCTGCTGCACAGCTCTCATTTACAGTGCTGCACCTCTCATTAGCTTGCAGCATTTCTAGCACTCAGTGAAACGTAACCTCCTTAACGCGGGAACTTAACTGTCTATCAAATGTACCCACACATCAGTTTCTGGTGGAACGGGACAATGAACTGGCCCTGAGCGAAGGTGCAGTATAAGGTACTCATATTTAAGCCTCTGCTTTTAACGGCAATCTGTGCAAAGATAATTTTGTTCAGGATTCATATTGACAGCAAACCAACACACAATAAGTTTATGAAAGGTTGATTAGCCTAATGATGAGCCAAGTCCAAAATAAATCAACATATGCACCACACAGCATAATAAACGCACTGAATTGAAACTGTATATTGGAAACTCAGCATGGTTAACAGATAAGTGCCTAAGGCTAGAAAGGAGATCTCCTCACACACTCCTCCTGCCCCTAGGGCACACACCTGTCTGGCGTTCCTAACAACCAAACACATATTTTTAATGCAATCACACCCAGCAGAGGTCAGCACTGGAGCAACCTTGCCAATTCATGACGTGTGACTACAAGAATGTGCAAAAGACAGGTCATTTGTTTTTGTTCTAATGAAAAGGTGAATCTGCTTTTTTTTGTATTTGTTTATTTAAACAGGGACAGTGTAAAAAATACATTAAACCTTAAAGGAAAGATACATTTGACCAGGTTGTAGCACTTGTGCTAATTTACACCTGCAGTTTTCTAAAGTAAGAGGTAAAAAAATATTTTGATAGATACTGACCACTGCAGACTGGGAACATCCCACAAGAACTAAAGTTTTAGAGATGCTCTGACCCAGTCGTCTAGACATCACAATTTATCCCTTGTCAACCTCACTCAAATCCTTATGCTTGCCCATTTTTCCTGCTTCTAATATCTACATCAACTTTGAGGACAAAAATGTTCGCTTGCTGCCTAATATATATCCCACCTACTCACAGGTGCCGTGATGACGAGATACTCAGTGTATCATCAGTATTAACTTCTTGTTATTCATTTCACTACATGAAATCGTGTGTGTGTGGGCTGGTAATTCCTACGTTATGGGGACAAAATATCCCCACAAAGATGGCAATATCCAAAATCCTTGTGAGGACATTTTTTGGTCCCCATGAGGAAAACATCTTATAAATCATACAGAAGGAGTTTTTTTGAGAAAGTAAAAATGCAGAATGTTTCCTGTGATGGGTAGGTTTAGGGGCAGGGGCAGTGTAAGGGGATAGAAAATACGGTTTGTACAGTATAAAAACCATTACGCCTATGGAAAGTCCCCGTAAAACATGGAAACACTAAATGTGTGTGTGTGTGTGTGTGTGTGTGTGTGTGTGTGTGTGTGTGTGTGTGTGTGTGTGTGTGTGTGTGTGTAACATTTCATTGTAAAAGAAGTAAAAGAATGGAAAGTCAGGTGAAAAAAAAAAAATGAAATAAATGTTTCTCTCCAGACACGTTGCCCACAATTATTGGCTCCCAATTATTACATTTATATTCAATTTTTAATTAGTAAAATATCTCTGAAGTGTATTCCCATTAATATTACATTTTTTGCACACCAGGATGACTAGGAACATGAAATTGTTTAGCTTTGAGATTTTGTTTCACAGGAGTATAAATATAAGGAAACACGGGCCAAATTCCCTTAAAGGGGTGATGAACTGATAAATCAACTTTCCCTTGAGCTTTTAAAAGATAAAAGGTCCTGATAATATAAGAATATCCTGTATGTTTTAGAGCTGAAAACTTCCTTGTTAGTCAAAGAAAAGCTTTTATAGACACCAGGCCCAGAAAACGATAGTGTGCTTCATTCTGATGTCATCGTGTGGCGAAACACGCCTCTACAGAATAATAAGCACGTCTAATTCAGTAGCCCCGCCCATCGACTCATGTAGTCGTTCGGATAGCGCTTGCCAGCCCAGCCGCAATAAACATGCCAAAGAAGATGGCAGGATATTGTGCTATTCCTGGTTGTGGAAAAACACAGTGCCTCAATGCTGTGTCGTCTTGGATCCGACAGGAATGTACACTTATGTGAGTAAAACATGCTTTTTATATGTAATAGTATTGTATTGTTATAGATCGCTTTGATTATGTTTACTAACAGAACATACCTTTACCATGGTGTCAAAGGCTGAAGAATCCCTTATTTATTGGTTAATTGCGATTCTGGGTCAGACTCGGACAGGGCTCGCAAAGCTTAATGTCCCAGGGCTGTGTGTTTTCTAGACGGCCTACCAAAGCAAAAGCCCGTCGGTAGGCCGGTGAATTTCAAATAGTAAAATAATATTCCTTTCTTGATCTGTGCTGGTCACTCTGTTGACTTGACATTTGAAGCGTGCGCATGCGATTCGCGATTATATCCACCGATTGGACAGTCCAAGTAAATACAAAAATAATTCCAATCAATCGCTGGTGGATGAGAGATAAATCATTGTGTTTGTTTGATAGAGACGTTTACAAGCCCTGTGGTCGAGAGAATCATTCCAGTTACCGCTTTCAAAACAATCCCTCCCTCGTGTGAACTGAACTGACAGCGGAGCTGAAGCTCATTAAATATGCAAATCTTCTCCAATCCTATAGTCGTGGGCGTTTACTTCCAAGTCTCCAGTGTGGCACGCCCATCAAACCTCAGCGTTCAGGAGAAAGCCTCAAAACCAGTGTAGAAAATAGCCTATTACTTATTTAATATGATGTTTTTGAATCTAAAAACCACACAAATGTCACTTTTAATTCTTTCAAGTAAATGAAAGGTTAGATATATATATATATTAGGGCCAGGACTTTAACACATTAATTAAGATTAATTAATTACGGGACTTTAACTTTAATTAAGATTAATTACGCAAAAAATAAATAACAATTTTAACCACACTTATTTTTGCACCGTGGAACGTTTTTGAATTAATGAGTTTCGCCGGACTGATTATGCTGGAACACCAACCAGCGCTCACGAGTCACGACAACAACAAACCATAGTTGACCAACAAACCAACATGAACGAAGAAGCTGATGAGACAGCTTTGCTTGGCCCCGTGGATGGGAAATATTGTTTTAAAAAACGAAAAGATGGAAGCGTCGACAAGAGCATGGTTGTGTGCAAGCTATACAACAAGGAATTTGCGTATCACCGCAACACATCGAGCCTCAAATATCACAAATATGCTTTTGCTACACTTAATGGCAAACATTGCACTGGTCTGCTGGACTGAAATAAATGACAAATATTTTGTTGATTAAGCTTATGTATTCAGTCATTATTCAATGGCATACTAAAAATCCATGTGAAAAATTACTTCTCACTGTTCTCAGGTCAAATATTTATATGCAATTAAAATGCGATTAATTTCGATTAATTAATTACAAAGTCACTGAACACTTTATCGTGGCAGTTTTCTTCAGAGGTTTAACAGATCTGGTACGCACAACTATTTCTGGAGGATAATAAAAGGGAAGCTGACCTGACACATTTCTCTTGTGCTCTACATCCAAACACTCCAGAGATAAACCACACAGCTACAAGACTGCTCCAGACATACACATGCTAAATGAATAGATGCTTGAATTTAAAGAGAAACTAAAACAAGCACATATAAAACGTTGTGGATTACAACATATCAGCGTTAAGAAGCAACTAACTAAAACCATAGAAAAAAAACAAAGCAGCACTCATATCTGGTAGCAATCTACCGTTGCTGTCTGCAAAAAAGAAACAGGTAGTCTGATGTCTCTAACAGACAGCCGTGAACACAGAGGTCAAACGGGTTTCTATAAATCAACAGTATCTTCAGCAAAAGCATCCACCTGTTTCTCGTTTCTGAAGGTGTCACTGCTAATGAAGCTGTACTAATTAATGCACTTGGCACTAATGAGGTGTGAACTGCAGGAGAAAAGGAAGCACGGCGTGAAATGATTCCAGTAAACAAAACTAGAGGAACGGTGTGCTTTCCCAAATGCATCTGATGGTTGTGAGAAGGAAGCAATCTCCAACAATGTAGACATTCTAGACTCGGTGGGACTTTCTCAGTCACCTTGAAATCTATTGACAACATTCACATACCTTGTCTCATTACAGGCAACAGAACCTCTAAGAAACCTCTAAGAACAATCTTTGTTGATAACAGAATGTTTTTCTCTGCAAAAGGAAGCGTCCGTGGTTCCAAGTGACCTCTCCTTACCCAGAACTCAAGTCAGCATGTACACTAGCAAAAATAAACTTTCTGTAAATTACTGGTTTAAAACAAGCAAACTTCCAGCAAACCAACACAAAACAGGGTCATCTATGAGGAAACACTCTTAGGAAAGCAACTGCATCCTGCAACAGCATGTGACAAGCTCAGAGCTTTTAAAATGGGATGAAGTTATTAGAGAAAAATTGTCATTCATTTACCCTCACGTCTTTTTTTTTCTGGACAGTACCCACATTTTTTGCCAGAGACAAAACCTCACTCTACACCACTACAAAACTGGTGCCATTTCTGCCTCTCATATACATACACTATGTTAAAGGGGTTTGTAAAGAAATAAATTGATACTTTAACAAGGATGCATTCAATTGATCAAAAGAGATTTATATATATATATATATATATATATATATATATATATATATATATATATATATATATATATATATATATATATATATTAAATACATGCTGTCTATTTGAACTCTCTATTCATCAATGAATCTGAATGAAAACACACAATGCTGAGAATAATATGAAATGTTTCCTGAGCACCAAATCAGCATATTAGAAGGATTTCTGATGGACAATGTGACAATGAAGACTGGAGCAATGGCAAATTCAACATTTTTCAAACAATTTAAATTGTAATATTTCACAATGCTGCTGTTTTTACAGTATTTTTGTTCAAATAAATGCAGCCTTGAGTACAAGCTCATAAACACAAAAATCTTACAAATCCCACAATTTTAGACAGCAGTGTTTGTGTAAAAAAAAACGGTACATTTATATTAGTTTTATATTAGTTTTTTCTTTTGACATGAGGATGTAATATTTGGCTTCGATGTCATGGTTTCTGATTTATCGCTAAATTAGTAAAACGCATTATATTTCATATAGCGTGTTTCCAAAAAGTAGGCACAACTGAAAAAATTGTTACCCGTGCAGTGACTGCCGTAAACAACATCGCATTTATCAGCTCTGAAAGTGTTTTGCTGTCTCACGTGTCTGTCCTTAGGATATTTTACTCACCTGCCAGACATTCATCACCTGGGGAAAACACCTGTTGTAATCACGGCTTTTACAAATAATGTCTTATTGTATCAAATGCTTCCTGATTCCATGGTATGATTAGACTGCTGGCACATGATACGTGCTGTGTATAGTGTGAAAATGGCTTGTCACACTATACTTTTCTTTTCTGAGTATTTACTCACATTCACTTTCTCTTCCCCTCCTGTGAGCTCGCTGCCTCTCCCGCTCTCTCCGCTGGCTCAGGAGAGATTCTGTGCCCGTCTCTGTGTCCAATCCATCCCGACTACTCACCGCATTGGCACTAGTACACACACACAAACAGAAAGATCTTCATTAAATGGCCTTGAAACCATCTCTATTATGCTGAGTCACAATACACTTGGCCACAAAAGTAGATAAAATTTTCTGGGTAACCTTCTGAAAATATGATTACCTACACTCAATTTCATCGCCAACAGATATTTCATTGTTTAGGGGTTTATGATTTACAGCCGTCCATTTTTAGCAGCTGTCACTAGTTTTTCAAAGCTGAGAATGTAGAGCGTTTAGGAACAGCTTGGCTGAACCGCAGCCCAGGAGTTTCAAATCCTGCAGGGCTGCGGTTGGGCCCCAGAAGAGCAGGTTGTTGGGGGTAAACGGGGCCGCGACGCAGTTTGAAACTGAATAAGTCTATGCGGATATGCCAAAGGCCAGATATTCTAGCACAGAGGGGGGAATACTTTTGCTCAAGGCAGAAAAGAAACATAAGGTTGGTGAGAACAGCTTGCTTGCATGAGTCAACATGCAAAGATGCTCACATGATAACACATCAGATAAATGCTGGTCATAATTACATGAGGAAAAAAAAACAATGCAAATAGATATGAACAGCAATCAATCAATCAATCAATCAACTTTATTTATATAGCGCTTTTACAATCACGATTGTGTCAAAGCAGCTTCACAGTGTCAAACAGGATAATATTGCGACAAAATTAGATTTGGCTGTACAGTCGTACTGGAGAAAACAGTGATGTTATCAGCTTATTTTAATTTATCATATAGCGACAATGTTGGCAGATCAGTATTACAGCCTATAGAACCAAACAAGACCTAATTCATATATTTTATTTGTATAATAAGTTGAATAACTTTAATCATATTTTTAGTGTCCCCAACTGAGCAAGCCAAGCCAAAGGCGACAGTGGCAACTCAGTCGGGGTGCCAGTTCTCCTCTGGCCTATTAACACACCGTGTAAGATTATTATTCTAGCAACCTTACAGGTCGGAAATCATATTAGATCGGATTATTCAAAACAGCAATGTCAGCTAATCTTATTGAATCCCCCACAGGACTGTCTCATATCCCTTCAAGTTTTTTTTAAAGTAAATTTACATATTTAGCCAGTTTTTAAGTTATAGTTCTATGTAAAAGCAGTGCACTTAACAACTGATGAGCATTCACATCTTAAGACATCACAAATGTTTTGCCATTTCACTCTGCTTTTTAAATCTGTTTCTATAATATATTATTATCATCACAAAGTTATCTATATGGCTTGTGAATATCCAGGCTGTTGAGCTCTGCTAAAATGTATAACATCTTTGTAATATAATGATATTCAGGGGGGAAATGTTTTAACCAAGCAGATTAATAAGCCTTGAATGATTTTGAGTCATTTTTCCATCCATTTTTACCTGCTTCTAGAAATTGTATATAACTCAAGCTTACTCATTTACATCCACATGCCAAAATGACAAGCCCCACCCCTCAAGCACAATTAGCTCAAATACAACGCAGTGTGCTAATGTCTCTCTCTGCTGGATGGAGCCTGTTATTTCACTAGTATGATGACAATAGGGATGATGATGAGGATTCAAAGGCCCACAACTCAAAGACCTTAAAGGGATTGTTCACCTAAAAATGAAAATGATTCCATAATATACTCACTCACAAGCCATCCTAGGTGTATATTACATTCTTCTTTCAGATAAATACAATCGGAGTTATGTTAAAAATGCCCTGGCTAATCCAAGCGTTATAATGGCAGCAAATGGGATACCAAAATTTGAAGCCCAAAAAAGTGCATCCATCCATTATTAAAGTAATCCATACGGCTCCAGGTTGTTGAGGAAGGTCTTCTGTAATGAATCGGTGGGTTTGTGTAAGAAAAATATCCATATTTAAAACTTTATAAAGTAAAATATTTAGCTTCCACCAGACCGCCTTTTTTATTCAATTTACGCAGAAAGTGTAATGTCTCTTGTAGTTCAAAATGCTTATGCTCAATTGTCGATTAGTGGCTTTTCCGTAAATTGAAGAAGCTAGATATTTTACTTCATTACTTGTTAAATATGGATATTTTATTTATTCAAACCCATCAATATGCTTCAGAAGGTCTTTATTAACCCCGCAGAGTCATGTGTATTCACTGCCATTATAATGCTTGGATTACCTAGGACATTTTTTTATATAATTTCGATTGTATTCATCTGAAAGAAGCAGGTCATATAGGATGGCTTGAGGGAGAGTAAATCATGGGGTAATTTACATTTTTGGGTGAACTGTTCCTTACAATTTGGTCACAGCAGGTCTGTGCTGATCGCAAAAATAATGGAAAATAATAAAAAAACGAATTAACAATAATATAGGGCAGTAAAATACATAATAATATACACTTTAAAAAGTGAAAAGAATTTGTTTTGTTGTTGATGCCAAAGGTTAAGTAAAAGAAAATTCAACCCAATCAATCAATTAATGTACCCGTAATTTTGCCTGATTTACAATGGCTTACGAATAACTTCACAAATATAGCAAAATTCCATTTTATGCATTTAATGCACATTTCTACTCTGTGAGTGAGTATGTTGTATTTACAAAGTGCAGCAAGCAGACAGACAGTTCAGTCCTGGGGGAGACCGAGGCAGCTGTGTCACCCTGCAGAACCCGCGGGGCAACAGAGATGAGGCTTTTAATGTCCACTAATCCGGATTAGCTGCTCAAGGGACGGCCGAAAACATACTCTCCTCACCCTACCAAATCCATTCAGCAGGACCAATAAATAATGCACAGCACAAAGGGAGCAGGCAGGGGATAACATTTGGTTATTTACTGATGCTTACAGTGAAGCTTTTATAATGGAAATGAGGGAGATTTCTGGTGGGAGAAACATGTGTGAGTGGGGATTCATATTCACTTCAAGCTAAAACTGTCTGGTAGTCTGTTGGAGAGATGCTGGGAGAAAAGGACTGATATTAAGAAAAGAAGGAAGTTTTCTGTTGTTCACACGTCACAGTTACATGTTCTGCCACTAGATGACGCTAGACACTACAGAAAACAAGTGGTGAGAATTCTCTGGTGGGGTGAGACGGCTACAACTAGCGCGCGCACACACACACACGTCTGAAAGTCAAGCATTAGATAAAGAAAAATCGCAGGTGCAACAGCGACTACAAAGAAAGACTGCTGCAACATTGCCCTGTAGCACATTGATCTAAATTTAGCCTTCAACATTTTCAATACGTACAAAGAGAATATTTAATCGTATAACCAGCTGTGCAGCAGTGCACATTTTCAGAACAAAAGCAATGCACACGTTTTTTCAGGAAGCAGGCAAACAAGTCTGATTTGTTTGGGTAAATCTGTTTGTTTGGACAGTTTATTTCAATTAAATGATTAAGAACCAAATTATTGGTTTAAGATGCAAAAAATGACTTTGCTTTTGTATTAAAGCAGCAGTTTATCTGCACATTTTCACTACTCGCATTAAATATTGTGTTTATTGTGGCAACCGGATAAAGTGATGGATAATTATTTCTCTCTCTCTAGATTATAACTGGTATTTGCCTTAGAATATGAATTATTATGTGGACAACTATGTATGTGACTAGGCAAGCATTGACTGGTTGAGAACTTGACCACATGAGTGCTGGCAAATCAAACAAACACACTAAACTTTGAGAGGCAAACATGTGTCTTATTTGAATGCAGCTCAAGAGACAGGAGCTGGGATACACACATGTGGCTCCCGGAAGGACAAGAATTATATTTTCCATCCAGCTGGATAACAGACATCTGCTACTGCTGTGACTGTGGTCAGGAACTCAGAACAAATCAAATCAGTGGTTTTGTAATGCTTGTCGAAAGAGAGAGAGAGAGAGAGAGAGAGAGAGAGAGAGAGAGAGAGAGAGAGAGAGAGAGGGAGGAGTGTGTGTGTGTGTGTGTGTGTGTGTGTGTGTGTGTGTGTGTGTGTGTGTGTGTGTGTGTGTGTGTGTGTGTGTGTGTGTGTGTGTGTGTGTGTGTGTGTGTGTGTATTTGTCTGGTTATTCAAAAATCCCAATGCATATACAATATAATGCATAAGCAAATCATACAATGACTTGAATACACTTCTATGTTTGACATACTTTCAATTTGTGACATTAGGTATTACTGGTGTAATGATACACGTATTTGCACCAAAGATTGTCAGTAAGGGTGTTTCGGTTCGGTAATACAGTGTTGTTTTAACCACTTCAAATGTACAACTTCTTTGTGTGCAGAACGTATTTCAATCTCAGTGTTCCCCCTCAGGAAGGGACAATATAATTTAGGTCTTTATACTTTAATGTTGCAAACACACCTGAAAACTAATAAAGGACACAGAGTGAGCTGCTGCCAGGTAAGCTGAAGTCCATAAATTGTCTCTTTGTTGCCATCTCTGTTTGAAACCTGTAATAGCAGTAATTTACAGAATAATCTTTATGTGGGCTGTGCATCGGCACGGCTCCTCAGCGTGTGTATGAATCTAATGTTTTGAGGAGTTTGTGGCTGTTAGTCACCACACCGTTGTAAATACTGTACTTCAGAATCACAGATTCTACGTCTTGGAAGTATGACCAAAATAAGAAATTACCCCGCAAAATGCCATCTGAACAAGTAAGTAACATGTCTAAAAATCGCTTTTTTATTTAATCGCTTAGCTCATATCACATCAAACCATGTAAATTATTGGTAATGTTATACTTTGTTCTCAAATTGTTCATGTTAACAACATCAGTATTGCGTGACTATGTGTATTCAGTGTGTATTAGCATTACCTGTGGATTTCTATTTCTGTACAGTCTAATCTTTTGCTTTTGATTATGGGTGAATCCCCATGTCACTGTTGATTGTCGTTTGGTCCTTTCTAGATTACAATCCACCATTAAAATAATATGTTTAATTAGTCCAGTTGCTGTGAGAAAAGGCTATAAATGATCTGCCACCTGCAGCATCCTCACATGCAATATAGCCTACCCTGGACTCCTTCGTTATATATACAGACGTGACTAAGGTAAGGAGAATGTTTAGAACACTGGCTGGTTATGTACTTGCTCAAAAATTGAGTTTGGATTATTTTAAACCAAATTATGGACTGCAGCTTTAAACATGACATGCTTTATATAATATAAAGTGCTTCAAAGTAAATCATAAACTGGCAGATGCGTGTGTTGTTTAATGCGCTTGAGAAGTGCACAATGTGACATCTTATGCTTGTATACGTACCTGTAAATGTTGCAAGTATTTCCATTTTGCATAACAAATGATCCTAACAGCGAGTCTGAGACCAGTGACAAGCGAGTCTGTAGTGTGTTAAGTGAGTTGCAGCAATATTTACAGACTTCTTATTTATTTAAAGACAGACATTGTTTATTCAGTACCACTGTTTAACCTGTTACCCTACAGAAGGACACTGGTACACTGAAGCATTCTTTGTGTACATTAGTCCACAGTTACTGTTACCACACAATTTGTTTTTTCCCCCTGCTGTTCCAAAAATGTGTGTACCGAACCGTCATTTTTGTGTACCATTATACCCCTACCAGACACTGTAATAAAAAAGACACATTAAAAGAATAAAAACATGATCATTTAAAGGTCCCGTTCTTCGCGATTCCATCTTTCAAACTTTAGTTAGTGTTTAATGTTGCTGTTAGAGCATAAATAATACCTGTAAAATTATAAAGCTCAAAGTTCAATGCCAAGCGAGATATTTTGTTTAACAGAAGTTCCCTTTCAAAGCCTACAGCGAACGGCCGGTTTGGACTACACCCCTGCACTTCCTTCAGGAATGACGTCACTAGAACCGTTTGTTGACTAACCCTCCACCCACAAGTACGCGCAAAAAAGGGGGCGTGGTCTTGTTGCTCTCCCACGTGGAGAAGAGCGCGCATTCACCGCTTGCATCTCCCCATTACGGTAAGAGGCGGGACCTCTCCGGGCAAAGTGCGCTAAGCTGCTGTCCAATCACAACACGGGAATCGCTGGCCCAATCAGAACTCGTTACGTGTTTCTGAAGGAGAGACTTCATAGAACAAGGAAATCATCAGGCCGTTTTTAGGACAGAGGAAACAGCGCTGTACAGATAAGTAAATTGTGTGAAAAATACTGTTTTTTTACACATGAAACATGAACTCATGTTATATTGCAAACTGTAAACATAATCAAAGCTTCAAAAACACGTGAAGAACGGGACCTTTAAAAATCATTACAAATATTTTAGTGTTCAAAAGTTTAGGGTTGCTATGATCTTTTTAAAGGAGCACTATGTAACTTTTTTTTCCAAAATTAATATTATAAGTTTTTATATTTTATATTATTAAATAATAAAACAAAAGAGCTAACATGGACTTTTCTAAGATGGCGAGTACTGAGGGATTTTAAAGGTGGGGTAAGTGTTATTTCAAAACCGTTTTAGAAAAAGGACTCGGGCCGAATGGAATAACAAACTTGTAGCCAATCAGCAGGTAAGGGGCGTGTCTATGGTGAGAAGAGTGCACATCATTATTCAAAACACACGAGTCACACAGGACGGACATTAGCCAAGAAAGAACTAATATATGCTTTTTTTTGCTTGAATATGCTCGTGTGTCATGTTCGATTGTTTGTCCATTTGTGATCGTATTGTGGCTCACTTCAGCGATGATAAAGACCCGTTCATTTCCACACCGTATGGAGCATCTAAATCCCCTCAGTGTTTCAAGGTTTCAAGCGTCAGCTCACAAAATGTGTCCAACAGGTAAGATACTCTACTACTAATATACCGGTATGTTTGTTTCCTCTTTACATCTATTTTACCCATCCGGTCATAATTCTAATATATGTCGTTAGCTGGACTATCAAGCTTGTATAGCCAACTAACGTTATCGAGTTGTTCATGAGAACTGTTTGTGTTTTGTGATGGAAGGGTTGACTTTTTCATTGAATATTTGACCTGGATTAGTAACACACAGATTCTGCCATAGTCGTTGCCTGGGTTACATATGTGTAACTTAAGTGTAGTAGTTAATGTTTCATGAGCAGTAGAATCTCTCTCTTTTTTAGTTATGAGAAAATAACATATTCATCCGCAGTCACACAGAGTCTAAGCACAACCAAATCAGTTTTTTTTAACCACTATACTGCCAAAAGTCCCTTTAAAGCTACACTGTGTGAATAATAGTTTCTGTTCCTCTCAATTCCGATTTCATTTTGACTCCTACGATTTAGTCCAAGATTAACATGGCAACCCCCCTCTTCACATTCGACAAGGTGCCATCGAGTGTTAAAACGCGAAAGGCGAAGCTTGATTTAACGGGTTTGTCCCTCTTTGGCTAATGTACTTTCAAGATGGAGGGGCAACATGGCGACCAGCATTCGAACCCCTCACCCGTATGTATTTTCAATGGCATATTATAAACTTACGAGAATACTTTATAACTTGAAAGAAGTAAATATACATTAATGAGCACATACATTTTTGAAAGAACTAAGTGTTTTTAGCTAAGAATAAAAAAGTTACACAGTGTAGCTTTAATATTTTTGAGAGCTCTTTTACCCTCACCAGAGCTCCATTAAAAACTATAGTATTGTGAAATTATTCATATTTTAAATGTAATTTAGTTCTGTGATGACAAAGCTGAATTTTCAGCGGCTATTACTCCAATCTTCAGTGTCACATAATCCTTCAGAAATCATTTTAATATGCTGATTTGATGCTCAAAAAGCATCAAATCATGCATGTGTGGAAACTGTGAAACATTATTAATAAATATATAATATATGAATAAATAAATATATTTTAAAAATATGATTAAATAGAAAGTTCAGAAGAACAGCATATATTTGTTTTTGTGTTTTGTAACGCTGTAAATTACTTCTCTCTCACTTTTGATCAATTTAATGCAGCCTTGCTGAATAAAAGTATGACTTTCTTTTTGGTCTGTATGAAAACTTTTTTGAAAATGATTAAGATCCAAAGGGGTAAGTAAAATATTATTACTTTTACTTGGTGGCTATACCACTTGAGATGCTCAGTCAGATGATTTTTGCTGATAACTGCATCCATTTTTTTAGAGTATGAAGCTGACATGAAGAACTTGGCCCTTTGAACTAGATTTTTACATTTCATCATCATTATCTATCATACATCCATTTGTAACAAACCCATGTTTCACAATTAGGATCACACAATGGGATGTTTTTGTATCAGACCTGTTGTACTCTGGGCCTAAAAAGTGAGTAATAAATGAGGATTTGTCAGACAAATTATTTGCATGGCAATACTTACTGGAAAGAGGGGGGTCTGGAATCTCCAATCCCTCCAGTTCGCTCCAAGGGTGGTGGTAGCTCTTTGTGGCTCTCTGTGCACTGAGATCCCCCATCAGAGTGTGTGCCTTCAGCCAACACCAACTACAGCCAAACACACACACACACATATACAATTACTCACAAAGGCTTCAGGAAGAAACTCTCTAGGCTAACTACTAGCCCTGCATAAATAAGTAGACCAGCAGAAGGAAGAGAAGAGAGTGCATTTGTTTGAGAAGACAGGAGTGTGAAAAAAGGCAAGTCAGTTCACTTGGCAGGCTTCCTGGTAAAGGTCCTTGCAGCTATTTCAACATATTTCAAATGAGCAGTAAAAAATGACCACAGTGGTATTATAAATGATGCATTATTTGCTCAAATCACATGCAAAAACTCTATTTTTCAGGTTGGTCTAGAGAAATTTTATTTAATAGAAGAGCAAACAACTCTGTGACTGTGTCTGAAATCACCCCCTACACCCTTAAATAGGGAACTATTTGAGAGGATGGCCATTTGTAGTGGTATCTGAAACCATAGTGAACATTATCAAGTGCACTCAGTCATTCTCATAATGCACCGCAATAACAAGTGTACAACTGATGTACACTCATCGTCTCTGTATTCACTCACTCGTTTTCACTCATTCAATTGATTAATAAATTATTGGACTAGCTTAGGGAATAGTGAATAAGGGAATAGGGGGCGATTTCGAAAACAGCTTATGAGTGGTCTGACTCCTCATCAATTAATCAGAGCCTTATAATGCAATACAGTGTTTTTATGATCCAAATAATTGGGGGTAGAGCTAGATACCCAAGGCTATAGCCGTAGAAACACACTCTATTGTTCATATTCTCTACACAACCCAATTACAAAACCTTGAAGAATGGAAAAAATCCAGTGCACTGTGAAAATTAAAGCAGTGATCATGTTATAGTACACTGAAGGTCTCCATGTTTGGACAGCCGGCAGTGAAGCACATACTTCAGCACTGCACAGCTCAATGTCATGTATCTCAGCATGTCTGTGCAGCTCTCTGCAGCTGGAGGCTCGCTGGACTCCACTAACCTGTATTTTGCACCTCACACCAACTTTCACCAACCATATAGGTATAACAACTGCTTTTGATTCCTCAATTTTGCCACCACTATCAAAGGTAAATATTTAAACGATCCTGTATTCGCGGATATAGTTTTATGAGTGAACGTCTCAAATACAGTTTAATTCAGACCACAATCTTTTTTATATCTGTAATGTGGCATGAAACGAACATTCTGTGAGAAAAATGTCAGACGGGACATGATTTTATTCATCTGGAATTGATAGGATCTTGAGAAGTGTTTTTCTTTTGGTTTTCTTGTCATTTCAGAAGCAAGTTTAACATTTTGATAAATGATTAGAAAATAAAAACATTATTTTTGTTTTGTTTTTGTTTTTTCAGAGAAATATGAACTAATGAATTCTTTTGGAATGAGTTAGAACAGGAACATGTATTAAGAAAGGTGGTTTACTGGTCTTAAGATTTAACCCTCATATTCGTCTCATTTCTGGTTTTACAGTCATGGTTCATATTTATAGAGCAATTGTATAAACTTTTTTAAAATAATATTAATTATATATAATTTTTTTGTCAATTTCTTCTCATCTATATGTTTATGTGGCGTTTTGGGGGATATGAAGTACTTTTTTTACCTATTTACTGGAAAATTCATCAAATACACTATTAGCATGCATATGAAATATTATATTTTATGTGGGAAAAAAACACTTTAATGAAGATCAAAATGAAATACGAGTTGTTTCTGGATATTGAGCTAAGTGTTATCTGCTGTTTAGAGAAAATCTGTAGGAAATGCAGTTTTAGAAAAAAGTTGTAATAACCATATACATCAGCAGAGGCCTATAGAGATCCATTCATTTTCTCAATGTGGCTAACTGCTCTTATAACAGCTTTTGTGTGTGTGTGTGCGTGTGCGTGTGCGTGTGCGTGTGCGTGTGCGTGTGCGTGTGCGTGTGCGTCCAAGATAGAGAGGAGGGCACTATCCGTCTCACTTACCCAGGATACCACTCTGCCGTTGAAGCAGGGCAGCTTGGCGTTATCATCAGAGATTTCTTCTTTGACGACTCTGCAGAAAAGAACACAAACTGTTAGGGACTCTGTGAGACCAGCACCTGGGATTGCACAGCAGTTCACGTCTATTTGCAAAGGCTGAGGCATACTGAAAGCATGTCACACTCAAACAGCGGAATTTTCCACTTAGCTCTCAACTGCTGGCTGCTCATGATGAGAATGCTGAACGCCCCTGTTGACCGACTACTCTATTGAAAACTACTCAGTTTTAACAGGCCTCATTAGTACCTCATGCACATTCCAGATTACCTACTAAAACTGCTGCTGCTGGACAGATACAGTGGCTTAGTATAAACGTACATCTAACATTTCTCTAAGTGTGTGCGCATTTATGAGTATTGAGGGTATATATATAATATATAAATTCAAGTGTGGGAACATTTATGTGTGAAAGGTGTCAGGGCACAAGAGGTTATTTATAGAGTGAGAGAGCATGTTAGCAGAGCGTCCATCCCAGGCTGTAAATTCCCTACATAAATACCACACAGTTACCCTTTAACCCTCCCAGTTGAGGTTCAGCAGTCACACACCTGCTGGTATCTTGTCACTGTGTGCAGGCCTAGTCCATACACACACATGCAAACCACATGCGACTGACAAAACCACTAAAGGGAAGGCTTAATTCACAGTCTGACCAAGCAGGATAACTAGGGATGTACAACATATCTAGGACAATATTGTTAACACAGCTATGAGATAATTCAAATTTCATTAGAAAATATAATAAATCAGAAAAGTTGTCTTTCACAAGGTTTTTTTTATCTTCTATATTGTAAAACATATTTTTAATTAACTCTAAATATACATGTATTAAGTAAAACATGTATTAAGATTCACATATGAATGTATTAAGATTCACATATGAATATTGAATAACCACTAAAATTACACTGAAGTTTCTGAAGCCAACAAGAACCACACATAGTCACTTGCAGTTCATTAAGTGAGTCTTACATTGTGTGTTCACCAACCGCTCTGACTGATTCATAAGTATCATTGATTCACTTAAGAGAGCCACCTCATAAAAGTCATTTGTTCATGAAACGGACTACACAGGCAGCGATGTGTTTTGAATTTACTAAAAAAAAATTGAGATCATGCGTCCCCTTTGACGTTAATGGGGGCGGAATTTCCTTGTATGGGCCTTACGGACAATTCTACCGGAAGCGCGTGAGAGAGAGAGAGGGAGAGAGCGAAAGTAACAGGCTACACCCATCAAAGCGCTGGCTTGTAGGATGGTGGACAGGTGATGTGCACATAACAATGTCACCAAAAAAGTGCGTTTTTGGTTGCCAGACCAAGACAGTCCTGCACAGATTCCCCCAAAACCCCGCGTTAAGGCATCAGTGGATGTAATTTGCTTTTCCGGATCAGCAACTGAGTTGCGCGAATGTTTATATCTGTTCGCTGCATTTCGGTGCCGACTGTTTCATAAACAAGGCCCAGCTCGACGCCGGATTTTCCCGATCGCCTAATGCTGAATGATGGAGCAGTCCCAACGTTAGAACCGCAGGCGGTGAGTGAGACTGCTTCAAATGTCTGTGTTTTTGCCTATGCTCACACAAAGAGTGGGGAAATATGTTGAACTAAATAAGCACGCTTCTTCATTCAAATGCGCTACTATTCCGTGTCTTTCTATGTAAACACTAACTTAACCTGCCGTGCAAAACCAGTCCGCTTACTGTCTACACAAACCACGCGTAAACACACAAACACACGTGCACAACTGCACTTCCCACATGTACACCTTCAAAGACAAAAATACGACGATATAATTCAAGTATAAATATGTAAATAACACAAGCCGCTAAGCATATTATATAGTTAGTGTATAACTTGTACCACATAGAGACGTCCTGCTCTAGTCGTTTTTGCTGCTGCTCCTGTTCAACTGCAGCCTCTGGGTCTGATTCCGGATCATAGATGTATGGCTGTATCTGATTAAAAGCCATATTTTTATTTTGAATAAAGTTTTTTTCCCGCTGTTAGGGATGACACAGCTTTACGACGCACTCGACTCAACACAATAGCAGCAGCGCGCACACGTCATTATTTAGCTCCGCTCACACGACACGCCCCCACCCGCTCGGCTTTTTTCGGAAAGACTCGGAACAGCGCATCTTTCTTATATAATTATAAAAAAAATAAAGACTTTTCGGAGATATGCAGGATGCAATGCTACTCTATAGGTACTCAAGATTGACATGACACTGACTGAAACTGAGTGTTTCACCCCCCCTTTAAACATTTGAAATTTCGATCACACCAGAATATTTAAACCTGCTTTTGCGCTGTCTCTGAGTCAGAGACAACAGAACAATTCTGAACAAAACAAGTCTTTATTCATTAAAGGGGGGTGAAATGCTGTTTCATGCATACTGATCTTTTTACACTGTTAAAGACTTGGAATCCCATACTAAACATGGACAAAGTTTCAAAAGTTAAGATGGACGTTTGATGGGAGTATTTCTTCGTCAAAAATACTACTTCCGGTTAGTCATAAGTTTCGGCAAGTTTTTTGAGATCATGCGTCCCCTTTGACGTTAATGGGGGCGGAATTTCCTTGTATGGGCCGTACGGACAATTCTACCGGAAGCGCGTGAGAGAGAGAGAGGGAGAGAGCGAAAGCAACAGGCTACGCCCATCAAAGCGCTGGCTCGTAGGCTGCGCTGCACAGGTAATGTGCACAATTAACAATGACATCAAAAAGTGCGTTTTTGGTTGCCAGACCAAGACAGTCCTGCACAGATTCTCCAAAAACCCCGCGTTAAGGCAACAGTGGATGTAATTTGCTTTTCCGGATCAGCAACTGAGTTGCGCGAATGTTTATATCTGTTCACTGCATGTCGGTGCCGACTGTTTCATAAACAAGGCCCAGCTCGACGCCGGATTTTCCAATCGCCTAATGCTAAAGGATGGAGCAGTCCCAACGTTAGAACCGCGGGCGGTGAGTTAGACTGCTTCAAATGTCTGTGTCTATGCTCATCAAGTAGCCCAAACATGATCACGTATAGTTACTATATATATTACTATATATAGAAATTGATCAATGGAGCATGCGATGTGTAGTGCGTGTACATTTGTTTAGCTGGCCACTATATGTGTAACTTTATGTTTGTGTATTGTAAAAGCACTCCAAACAACAATACACAAAGAGTGGGGAAATATGTTGAACTAAATAAGCACGCTTCTTCATTCAAATGTGCTACTATTCCGTGTTGTCTACACAAACCACGCGTAAACACACACACACACACGTGCACAACTGCACTTCCCACATGTACACCTTCAAAGACAAAAATACGACGATATAATTCAAGTATAAATATGTAAATAACATAAGCCGCTAAGCATATTATATAGTTAGTGTATAACTTGTACCACATACAGACGTCCTGCTCTAGTCGTTTTTGCTGCTGCTCCTGTTCAACTGCAGCCTCTGGGTCTGATTCCGGATCATAGATGTATGGCTGTATCTGATTAAAAGCCATATTTTTAGTTTGAATAAAGTTTTTCCCGCTGTTAGGGATGACAGCATTACGACGCACTCAACACGGCGGCGCACACGTCACTATTTAGCTCCGCTCACACGATACGCCCCCACCCGCTCGGCTTTTTTCGGAAAGACTCGGAACAGCGCATCTTTCTTATATAATTATTAAAAAAAGACTTTTCGGAGATATGCAGGATGCAATGCTACTCTATAGGTACTCAAGATTGACATGACACTGACTGAAACTGAGTGTTTCACCCCCCCTTTAATTTCAAACTATTTTTTTACAGTGAAAAATACATTGCAGAGCAAAGAGGACACTGACAACGCACTGACAGACATAACAGAGCAGGTTACTTTTGGAATGAAAAACTCTTCCCGTTAAAATTGAGCAATTTAAGAAATTCAAACAATACATTTTGTTGCTCTTTTATGGGACCGCTGAAGCACCTCAGTTCAAGTTGTATGTGAACCAATCGTCTCTTCCAACTAGTTATAGCACCAAAATAAATGAATGAACATCAGAAAGTATGTTGTTTCAACCATGGAAAGAGGCCAACGCACATAATTTTCAAGTTCAAGCCCACCAACGTTAATCTAGTAACTCTCCAGTCTGGTTTATTAGTTGACCCAAATGGTGGATTCTGCATTATGATTGATCAGATCGTATGTCAATCAAACTGAATTGGGCTAAACTGTTCACACAGCATTTGTATGATTGACTAAAAATAACTGGTTTTTAAGACTCATAAATTTGGGAATCTAACTACACTGGTTGCACTGCAATAGTTTTAAATCAATAATAAGAGTAATTTGCTCAGGGATCACACATATGAAGCTACTCATAATAAGTTGTTTTGTAATCATACAGCAAGAACATTTAACAGAACTGAAAATCATTTGGTTCTGTTTATTTCTGTTCCCAATGTTCAGAAAGATCTCAAACTCAAACAGTTCACGTTCAATACCAAACAACAAATATGCCAATATTTAATGATTGTTTAAATATTAATGATTGTTTCATTAGTTTCTACTTCTCATAGGAATTTTTGAGACAAACATCTAAGAAATGTTTAAAGGTCACATCTGAGATATGACGGTGCCATTTATGTTGTATAACAAAACAATAGTGTCTTTGAGTAACATTAACCACAAATTTAATTTTTAATCATTAATCAAACACAGTCACTCTAAAAACCCATTCAAAGTTCCTTAGGGAACACACAGCAAAATAGCCCTTCGGGTTGGCCTACTAACAACAGACGTCATGACTGAACAGCACTATACAGCATCTTTACTTTTTTTTTTTTTTTTTTTGTACTACAGTGCCCTCCAGTAATATTGGCACCCTTGGTAAATATGTGCAAAGGCTACTGTTAAAATAAATCTGCATTGTTAATCTTTTATTCAAAAAATTCTAAACTTCCATTGAAGTAAAACAATTGAATGGGTGGGGAAAGTCTCAATATGAAATAAATGTTTCTCTAGTGGCCACATTTATTGGCACCCAATTATTGCTACATCCTTTTCCCAAGATAACAGCTTTGTGTCTTCTCCTATAATGCCTAATCAGCTTGGAGAACATCTGACAAGAGATCCTTCAGATTCGCATCTCCATGTTGGTGCTTCTTCTCTTCAGGTCACCCCACTCATTTTCTATAGGGTTCTGGTTCAGGAAACTGGGACGGCCATGGCAGAAGCTTTATTTTGTGTTCAATGGCTCAATTTTGTGTTCAATGACTCAATTTTGATGTTCGTTTTGGATTGTTATCATGATAGAAGATCAAACTATGGCCCATAATGAGATTTCTAGCTGTCAGGTTGATTTTTTTATCTGTTGGTATTTGCTAGAATAAATGATACATCTGAATAAGATGTCCAGGACCTCCATAAAAAAAATAGGCCGACATCATTAAAGATCCAGAAGTCTATTTAACCCTGGGCATGAGGTACTTCTTATCCACGTTTTCACCAAACCCATCCCGTCTTTTTTTATCTGCCCACAGAACCAGGTCCCGTTTGAAGGTCCAGTCATGTCTGAATATTCAGGAGTTTGTTTTTGGATAAGTGAGGAGGATTTTTCTTGAAACCCTCCCAAACAACTTGTAGTTATGTAGGTGTTGTTTGATCTTTTTTTAGACTTTCTGACTCCAAGACTAATCTCTGCAATTCTCCACCTGTGACCCTTGTAGTCTTTGGCCAATTTAACTTTCCCACTGGCTTTTGTGTTCTCATATTTATACTCCGGTGAAACAGGAAGTCATGGCTGGATAATTCCATGAATGTGAATATACTTCAGAGATATTTTACTCATAAGAATTTCTAGGGGTGCCAATAATTGTGGCCAATGTGCATTGTATATATTTTATAATGTGATTTCCCCTCACTTTCAACTATTTGACTTTAATTAAAGGTTTGAATTTTGTTAATTTTTTTAACAAAAGATCAAAAAAAATAAACAATGCAGAATTATTTTTACAGCAGACTTTACTCTTATTTGCCAAGGGTGCCAAAATAAGTGTAGTATCAAACCATTTTAAATGTTATTAACAAACAATTTTTACCAAGGGTACCAATATTAGTGAATTTTATTATCTCTGTATTAGAATTTAAAATTGTATTATCTAAAAATTTTAGAACTTTGTATCACATAACTTTTTTATTGTCTCTTTAAGATGAACTGCTTGTGTTGCAGCATTCCTTTGAATCCCCATTGTATTAAAGCATCTGCTAAATGAATAAATGTAGCCTAGATGCAATATCAGTAATTATATTTCAATTATAACTTTGTGCACTACTAAAATGTGTTCACAGAGAGTTATGACTTGAGAAATACCAGCAAATTATAATGTCTTCCTCTTTGCTCCTCCAGAACTTCCAGGTCACATCACCAACACAGCTGTGAGACTGAGGAGGTGAATTGAATGGGACTGAAGGATGATGATAACAACATGGTCTTGTGGAAAGAGTAACAAAACAAGGAGAGTTTCAGCAGGCTGTTCGAGCGTCCTGAGCCCAGCACAGGAAACTGGGGTGTAACTCTAGTCATGGGTAGGAAGTGTTCGTGTCCTCTCAAGAGGTCTTTAAAATATACAGCAACATACAGCGAGGACTGTGGGGGTGGCCTTAAGGAAGTGTGGTCTGTCCAAACTCACAAAGAAAGGTAACACCTTTGGTTACACTGGAGTAATCTGTTCTTTGGAGTTGACATTGACCTAACACAGAATAATTTGACGCCATCTAACAAAGTTTCTTATAAAGTCAGTTCTCAGTCATTATTTGCTCACCCTCATGTTGTTCCAAACCCGTATGACTTACTTTCTTCTGTGGAACACAAAATATGTTTCTTTCCTTTTTTTTGTCCATGCAATGAAAAGCAAATGCTGTTTGGGATGGACCCCACTGAATTCAAATGCATTAATTTATTTTTAAATACAATTTTTTTTTATCTTTGTTGCTCTGAAGAAGGTCATAACTGTTTGGAAGAACATGAGTGTGAGTAAATGATGACTACATTTTGGGGTGAATATCCATTTAAAGCTAGCCTGACAAGCCAGACCCACATCAAGATGTTTGGTCTGGAAACTCACCATAGACAGCTCAATCCGAGGGGCAGGATAAACGGTTGTCTTTCAAACTCCGGGGTAGCGGGGTAGCGCTACACCAACCAGAGCAATGAAGGTGAAGCAGAGCTCGCTGACTGATTAAACATTCGCCGTATCCAGTCGGCTAAACTACGAACACATCTTTCCTTTTTAAGAAAGACTTCAGTGCCGTTCTTTGTTCTTTTCTCAGAGAAAAGCTTAACTCCAAGTCTTCCAGAGTCGCGGTCAGAGATGATTCGAAAGACCGCCGCCGTTTGCCAGTTTCTGTGTTTACTAGAAGCACGCAAACGCAACTCGGCCATCGTCAGTTCCTAGACGACACTTGCGGGCAAATTAAATTTGCTGCCGCTAGGGTGCGTCTAGATTTCTAGTCTAATTTAAAGCAGCACTTGGCAACTTTTGCTCTCGGAGTCCCCCTACAGTTGGGAAAAAAGTAATGTCCTCAACTACTGTCGTAAGCTCTGTCATCCTACAACAGGGGATGCCATCGCGTGTGCATTTGTTGACATGACAACCCTGATAGCCCTGAACCAGTAATGCGCGGGTCGTCTCATAACCCTCGGACCCCGTATGTCTATTTAATGGTCGCGGGTGCGGGGCGGGTTGTAAAAATATATACAGTGGTGCGGCGCGGGCCAAATAACTTCATAAAAGCGGCCCACGGGTTGGTGCAGCACTAACAGTTCCCCTGAACACTGCAGGAGGAGTTTACATGCAGGTGTTCTTCTGGCGGCGCGTGTGAAATGTCTTCATCCCAGGTACAGTCAGTGGCATATGTTTCAGCATGTCATATGAATATAATTTCATGGGTTTTATTTTTTTCAAACGCCAAATAATCACGATGCTCACGTTTACAAGCCAGCTTCATTATATTAGTCTATTGGTTACCCTCAGCTCACGCCAACGAGCAAACGCTGGTCACATGTTGATCCTCGTCCTGCCTTTAATCCCATAACTTTTTTGTTTCCTCTTATTGCTTTCCTCCAACAAAACCTTTTCTTTCTTATTTGTCTGTGCTGCTTCGGACATGACTATATTATCCGACGAACAAAGTTGGGCTCGCACGTCTGAATTAAGTAACGTGTTGGTGGAAGTGACGTATATGCTGTAAAGCAGTCGAATTTTGTAGTTCTTTTTGTTCTCTGGGTACTACCCGAAACCCAAAGTTTAAAAGTACGATTTAAAACGATACAGACCCCATCAAGCTATGGCAGACGTGTCATTCAACCTATTGTAAGTCGATGTATCATTACAAGAGTCTTGAAAATATATTATGAAGGTTGAAAAGTTACCTAGTGCTGATTTAAGCAAGCAATAAAATCCGAATGAAACTAAACCAAGATTTGAATTATCTGAAGAAAATGCGAGTGCTTCTAGCCCATGCAAAAGTCATCACCATGATGCTATTATGATATGGATGGTTGCCAGAGAATTGCTATGTGGTTACTAAGGTGTATGTAGTAAAGAAAATATTAAGCAAGCAGAAACATTACACTGTAAAAAAAAATCAGGTCTCCAATTGAAAATTTTCTAGTGACTGATCACATCTAAATTCAGTTGGCCAAATTTAATTACTGTGAATTAAATTTCATCAATTCACAGAAATTCAATTTGGCCAACTGAAAAATTTTAGATGGATGTGATCAGTCACTAGGAAAAAAAACACAGTGTAGAATAATAAAATAATAAACAACAGAAGCACATAGTAAAACTTAAATTAAAGGTGGTGTAAGTGCTTTCTGGTAACTAACTTATGTTGATATTTCAAATCACCAAAACATACACAACCCTATTTTTATAGCTCCTCCCCACACATACATAACCCAGGCAACAACTATGACAGAAAATGTATGTTACTATGGTAAACCAGGCCGAATATTCAATGAAAAAGTCATCCCTAAATAATTTTTCAGAAAAATGCCACACAAATCCATGTAGACTGCAATTTTGGATGTATTATTTGTGTCCCCTTCAAAAATTGCTTGAGATATTTTTTGTTTACTGTCTCCCCCAACTAATAGATGAAATTTATGCCCATGCATTGGCCGATGCTGTTCACGTGAGCTCGACACGTGTGTGATGCTGCTGACGCAGGAGCTGACCAACTTAAACTGCATAGGAGACTGACACAGATGTTAAGGCACATAATGAATCATCACATTAAGATCTAGCAGATGAAAATCAATATATGACCATGCACACGGCCTCATTCAGAAATCTATAGGGCTTTTCTGACTAGCAACCACTTGGTCATGATATCATATCTACTTCATGGATTTCCTGTCTCGTGGGACTGGTCCATATTTGAGCTGCGGCCCAGCTCAGTGTGATACTAAATAACCAGGGCTGAAACAAGAGCCAACTCAATCCGATTAATGCCTGATAATCAGTCAGTAAATGAGACCATGAGATTATTCACCTACATGCTGTTAAGTACAGAGTGGCATATCACTTCCAGTCAAACGGCAACCACATCCTTCCGCACAACACACGCGACAGCAGCGCTTTTAAAAATTTAACACAACTGAAATCTTTCTGTGAAATCAATGGGGGTCTGATAAAAAATACATCAACCTGGCCTGACACAGAGGAATCCATTACCGGGTAACCATTAGTTAAAACACAAGTGCTCTGTATGCAACGTGTGCTGAGGGTACTTAAAAGTGAATTCAATCCATCTGGAGCATTATTCCCAGTCTTCATTCATACGCTCCACTGACATCTTGTTAAACACATTAGGCTCATTTAATTTAAGATTAGGTTATCCAACAATCACACGCAGAAGCAGCAGTGCAGCAGAGGTAACTGGCACAAATTGGCCCTCAGAGAGATAGTGTTTGGGTGTCTGCCGCTGCTGCCGGTCCTCTAAGCTTTGAGCAAAGGTTTACAGGGGTATTAACGGACTGTGGCGGATGATATCAGAAGATATTATCAGAAGCAGCAGAATGTTGTTTATTATTATGGAGGACACACACAGTGGGGATCTATGGCAGTAATAGTGGGATTAGCGATGTTTATGTTGGACGGTGTAGGGCTAGTTATGATGTGATAATAAGAGGTGTGTCTCACCGTCCCAAAGTTCATAGGTTCATCTCATCACTAATCTGTAAATGTAAATGTTGACTAGCCCTCATTACAGAGGCCTAAGATAATTTCTTATGCATTTGAGATCTCGCAAGACTTGTGCTGGTTGGATTTCTTCCTGCTTCATGAATGGCTGAAGAATGAACAATGCAAGGCTGTCTAAAAATAATGTTTGCCGCATTTAGCTGCACACAAAATAAATCAACTCCCGCTGGGATGCATTTATGGTTCTGAAATGTGTCCAGATCCAAGTTGTGACTCATAATTTTGTAGTCTGCTCTGCATGCTAAAAGTCAAAGTATCATAGTTGCACTGTAAAGAAAAATGTGTTATATTTAATATTAGATATTTAAGTTGTAAATAAAACAAATAGGCTATTACTGGAGTGAAATATGTTTAAGTTAGCTAAAACATGCACACAACGCATTAAACATGCATGCTAGATCATGCTAGCAAAAATGTTAAGACATGCTAGCAAAGCATTTAAGATGCTAAATAATACTAGCAACATGTTAAATCATGCTAAAACATAAAAAATGCTTAAGTGCTAATTCATGTTAAAACATGATAGCAACACAACACAGTAATAAAAATGATAGCAACATGCTAACTTGACTAACTACTTCAAATTGAAAACCTTCAAACTTCAAGCTTTTAATTCTTTTTCAAACTATCTGGCTAGGCTTTTTCAAGCCAACTTAAAAGTTTGTCTAGGAACTTTACTGTCTAGTTATTTGCATAACATTTCTAGACATTTCGGAGTTAAAAGTAAACTGTTTGCTGCTTCACATTTTAACACAGAGCAGTCACAGAGAGCTTAGTAAATCATAGTAGCCTGGCTTTGAAGGTCAAACGTTGTTGTTCTCACAATCTGCTTCATGGATAGGTCACCGGGGCAAACTGAACACTCAATGCTCAGGTGTGACAAGAAAGCAACACTGTTAGTAAACTATCCTATGTTAACAGGAAAAGCAAGTTTTTTTGGAAGGTCATGCTAGAACACCAACATGTGTTGTGGTGTATATGGGAATTTAAAAGTCTGATGGAGGTGGCAGATCAATAGCCTCAGCTTTGTAGGATTAAAATGGCCTTCAAACTGAAATGGTGAAAAATGACCACAATCCCTTCTGCAGTGGAGCATCTCCATCCAAGACACATCACTAAACATCTGTGCCTATTTGTGTGTGTCTTTTGAGATCAAATGAGACAGTCATCTCTGAACCTCAATTAGGAATCCAAATACGCCTTATAACATGACATGGGAAGCCTAGATCAAATCCATCTATTTATCCATCCATGACATTGCACATAAGCAGATAATACAGCCGAACACTCTTTAAAGTCAACAAGGAATACCATTTACAAACCCTTTTACTTTCATAATGTAATGTTTTTCTGAACTAAGCAGGATATTAAGCGGGAAAAAAGAAATGCAGGGTGGAACTTGATTTTATCCATCAGGAAGTGATTGGATTGTGATAAGTATAGACGTTGCGTATTGAATGAAACCAAACCAAATGTTTGCTAAAATAATGCTATGCAGCTGTTTGGCTACTGGTTACCATTATGACTCTCTAATCATTTCAGAAGGAGAATTATAAAACCAAACCCTTTTTTTTTAATTTATTTTTTTATAAACAGCAACAATTTATAATGTCAAATAAATACAAAAATGTGCAATAAGAAACTGTAAAAAATAAGGATTGTTGCAAAGTTTTACACTAGACTTAATGATAAACAAAACAGAGGAAAGAAACATTGTTGGAAACAAAATTTCTTTCTCTAGATTTTTCCAGCCAATCAGAATCCACCGGATTTTAAAGACCTTGAAAAATTAAGCAACTAATCCATTCATGTTGGATGTCACTCACAAATAAGAAAGTGACAGTTCTGCCTGACAGCTGCAGGTTCACGGTCTTTCACTTCCCCTCAACTAACCTCAGTCTATTACTGGAGATTTTGAAGTGACAGAAAATGACTGAAACTTTGCTATACTAATGAGTTTGCAGTCTGAACAAATTAGGACCTGTGAGATGTTCATTGGATTTAAAGATTATGTTTGATGTCTTCCTTTGAACTGGTCAATACTGGTCAGTGTATGAGCACACATACCTGTCTAACATGGCAATCAATTTAATTAACGTAATTCTCCCCTCTGGGTGATAGGAGTGTGTGTTTGTTTTAGGTGCTGTCACCTTTTGAAAGATCAGACTGGCTTTGTCATGTCATGTTTTCTGTTACAATGCATCTGAAGACCAGGCCTTTCCTTCAAAAGGTTCAAACTCGAGGGAAACCAGAGCACAAATCACTGTCATGGAGTTACAACACAACACACTGTATTAGGAAACAACCATGATATATTTGCACCATGTGGGAGCATGCGACTCGAAGCATGCAACTGGAGTTGACCAAATTAGCTCTGTTGCAGTGCATGTGTGGTGCTATGGCAAGCCCTTTAACATTTATTCATTAAAACTAATATTTATTATGCTACTAGTACTTATTTTTAAATCTCTAGTACGTCATGAAAAATGACTGGTATCTTTTTCAATTTGACAAATAATTAGACACTAGTACTTTAATTATGACGAATTCATATATTAGTGGCGATCCTTTTTGCTGCCATTCATCTTAGTGATAAGTAACTCTTTCACTGTTATGGTTAAAAAGAAAACTGTTAATATTGAATTATATGGTCAGATGTGGTTCAGATAGGATAATTTAAAAGGTAAAGGAATAAATAGCAGTATGTAATCATTACAAGTGACTGATTTAAGAAATACTAGTCACTAGTATCAAATAAATAATATAATTCACACTTAAAATTGATAAATATATTAGACAATATTGGATTACTTACTACTAATTACTTACTAATTTAATTTAAGTACTTTTAACCATGAAAAGGCTAGTTAATTAGGATGCCGCCTTCAAGTGGACAAATAATTATATTGTGAACAGTAAAGACAAATAACTACACATCAATTCAAAATGATGAATAATTTTAATTTCTTAATCATGGTATTTATACATATCACATGGTAAACTATTTATGTACATAAATAAATCTGGGAAAGGTGGGTGTTTAATTTTAAACTATTCACGACAGACTTGTTTTCTGCAAATGATACATACATATTAATTTTAGATATTCATAGGCTATACAATATTATTTTCAGATCAATATTCCTTGCCATGTTTCAAATCCTGTTTCAAGTAGAATGTCCACTTGTAAATACAGCTACACATGATCATTCTGTGCTCGGAACTCGATATTTCCGACTAAGGGCACATAAATGTTATTACGGCTTGCCACAGCGGTGGTGGGTTCTGAGTCGAGCACACGCACCCGCGCAGGAACGCGCACTTCAGTACACTACACGGGTTCAAAGCAGGTGCCAGCAGCAACAATATAACAATGTAGCAACGTCACAACGAACACTCCAACGTTCTAAACGCTTTCCAGGTTTGACAGAGTATATAAGGCATGTGGCTGCCATAATGCTGAGTCGATGATGGGTGTGATCCCGGTTGTTGAGTAGCCTACTAACACACACTACAATATGAGAAAATCATAATTCCCCCTACTTACCCGAAATCCTGATCCATAGATTTGAAAAAGAATTTATAACTGTTGATCGGACGGTTGTTGAGGACATTTTTAAAATCCGCCAACGTGACTTTTTCTGGAGAAATCGTCAATTTCACTAAATAAGGGGTTTCTTCTTCGTCGATATGGTATATAATTTTGGTCTCCGCCATGAGTAGGCTTATATGGGTAGGACAATCATTGACAGAAGAAAGAGCAAGGGTTGCAGCAGCGCGATACAAAATATATTTGTAGACTATAACTCGTCAAGTGTCATATATGCGCTATAAGGCGACATTGCTGGTTGCCGGTTTCACGTAGGCAAACAAAAATCCTGGTCGTGGACGGAGCGAGCGGTTCCAGACATAATCGAAGCTTGCGCGTCTCTATCACGGCGTCAATGTTTCTCTGATCGCCAGTAAAACAGGAAGGGACGGTTCACATCCCTATGAGTTGGAGTTCAGGATATTTTACCATTTCAGGTTTCTCGTGGAGGTAGGCTGCTCTCTAGCGGTTGTCAGAGTCCGCGACAGTCAATTGACTGAGCTGCTGTGGCCTCTGCTGAGACAACAGCTGTTAAAACACTGGACTGTTACCTCATATTTCTTGTAAATAAGTTTGTAGGCCTACAACAGGGTTTTCAAACTCCTTAGTAAACAAAATTGCTGTCTGTATGGGACGGCACACTATTATAGATTTAGATAGCACCGAAAAAATTTTGTTTATTTATTTATTTTTGAGAGCCAAGCAAATTGTACAAAGAATACCCCAGGGGCTATAAATTGTACATTTCAAACAGGTGCATAGATTGTACGTTTTTCATATTGTTTTTCAAATATTTGTTGGTTTGTTTGTCAGTTATAAATTGGTTTTCCATTCCATTTGACTTTACATGAATATAATAAACGATTATAATAATTCAATCGAATATAAATACACTGTATTGTTGGTTTAACTTAAAAAAGTAAGTAACCTGGTTGCCTTAAAATGTTCAATTTATTGAAATAAAAATTTGAGTTGATACAATGAAGGAAATTGGTTAAATAAATAGAAACTCAAAATATTAATGTAGGCTTTATGAACCACATAAAAAAGTTATAAATCATTAAAATAGCACAATTTGGCATGTTGCATTCCGTTTTCACAAATAAAACACACACAATTACCCAATATGCTTACAACATCTTTTAATAATATTTGAAAAAAGGTTGTCAATTCTCAAACATTTTCATTGTATTAATTCAAATTTTTAATTTTAATGAACTCAAAATTTTACAGCAACCAGGTAACTTATTTTTGAAATAATGTTTTACAGTGTACTACATTTATATTACCATCTGATGAGAAAAACCTTATCATCTCATCAGCTTTATAAAATTAACAGCACACAAGACAATTGTGCATCTTAGAACATTCTCAAGATAAATGACTAATATAGTCTCAAAAGCATTTTTACAAAAAACAAAGAAATCTTTGTTTTACACATTAACTTTATTTTTATTTTATTTTATTACAATTTTAACACTATATTTGAATAGAACATAGAGCATAAAATTGATTAAAATAAAATATTATAAAATAAATATATAACTATTATAAGCATTTTAGAAAATATTTTTATAAATTTAAAATAGCTTGACCTGCCGAGGATGGTAATTAAGCCTCTTTTCACTTAACATTTGTTGAGAAAAGTAATTTCAGGGTCTATTTTGTACCCAGTATGTTAGCCACATCATTAATCTAATACAACCAATATACGATATACAGTACATTTAGCATTAGGCTTTATAAAGAAGCACTGAAACACATCAGACAGTATATTCTGTAGTTTTAATAAATGTGGCAAATCAGCAGCCTCAAATAAAAGACGTTTGCATACATAAAGAAGGAAAAAGAAATAGTAAATGAACACTAGTATTATCCAATATTTTGGCTAATTTATTGCATGCTGTCACAACCACCTTCTAGAATGTCCTTATAAAAACATACTCAGAAGACAGGAAAGTGTATAAAACTACACAAAATTACAATGTTCTGTAGTTTTGCAAGCCTGAAAGCATCTCCAGTTTCAGACATTTGAGATATTTTTTAACAGCAGGGGGCAGCACTCTCCTTCTCGATACTTCTTGTATTGTATTCCTGAAGTCATTTTTTATTTTAGGAAACGGATACAAAACAAGCCTACAAAAAGTAATGCAAACCAGACCCGAGTCCGAGTCAATTAGAATGAAATAATCCAACTGAACTCAATGCTCACACTTTGCCTCAATGCACATGAAACCTAGTGGAGTTCAGCAGCTATTTTAACACCACTGGCTGTGTCGTGGATTTCAGTCAAAAGATCTTTTTGCAAGGGACATTCTTTCACTTTGCTCAGTTTGTGCATAAATATTTGCCTCCTGAAACGCACTTCTCAACATAACTTAATTGTGGGTTGGAAGCCCTTGTGGGCTTTATAATAAACTTCCTATTGCAGTCAAATTTCTTAGTGTTCCACAATATTTTAGTATTATAAATGTTTTATATATATATATATATATATATATATATATATATATATATATATATATATATATAGATAGATAGATAGATAGATAGATAGATAGATAGATAGATAGATAGATAGATAGATAGATAGATAGATAGATAGATAGATAGATAGATAGATAGATAGATAGATAGATAGAGATATATATAGAGAGAGATATATATATAGAGATATATACACTTTAAAAAATTGTGGTTGTTTTTTTTTTTGGTTTAACTTAAAAAAGTAAGTAACCTGGTTGCCTTAAAATTTTGAGTTTATTGAAATTAAAATTTTGAGTTAATACAATGAAAGAAATTTGTTTAATAAATAGAAACTCAAAATATTATTGTATCTGAACCACATAAAAAAATTGATAAATCATGAAAATAGCACTATTTGCCATGTTTCACTGCGTCATCAGAAATAAAACACACACAATTACCCAATATGCTTAAAAAATCGTTTAATAATATTTTAATAAAGGTTGTCGAATCTCAAAAAATGTTCATTGTATTAACTCAAAAATTCAATTTCAATGAACTTAAAATTTTAAGGCAACCAGGTAACTTTTTTTCTAAATAACTTTTTACAGTGTATATATATACCGGTATTACATAAATTACATAAGACTGGTAAAACAAAAGTTTTTACTAAAAATATTAATATATTAGTAAAATGTTACTAGACAGACAGACAGACAGATAGACAGATAGATACAAAATATTTCATAATTAACTTTATTATATTTGTACATTGATTCTCTATACAAACATGATAATGTACTTCCATTTTAAAGATAAATGTACACTCCAGATCAAATAAATTTACTGCATAAATGCTTCATAACCTATGTAAATAAGAATTACTGACCAAAGAATATTGTTAGTAAGATGAAGAAAAATGCTAATATTACAAAAACAAATAAACTGCAACAGTGCCCTCTACATAATGCTGTGAATTATGCTGTGAATCAAAATATGAAAAAAGTCAATGGACCAAAAAAAGCCCTGGTCAATAGAACTCAAAATTCATAGGAAAAGCAACATATAGATACACATCAGAATAGCACAAACAATACATTTAATTGCCTTTGAAGTTCACTTGTTTATCATCTTTGAGTATTTAGACCTGAAGCTACAGCTATTTGTTTGCTTCCTGAGTTTTATAAGTAATTTCCATTGAGATTCAGACACTTACAGTGGTTTCTACCACACAGAATTTTAGAGTACCACCAAATGCTGAATTCAGCAAATTAACTTGCCACATTTTACATTTGTGTAACTTTAATTCAATAGATTACCCTTTTGAAACAATTATGGTACAATGTGGTTATGACAAGAAAATAATTTCAGTTTAATTGATTTTATAAAATCATGTAAGAAAGACAGTAATTGTAAATGTAACATCCTTGAATCTCTTCTCAATAAGTACACTCTGGACCAGCCAGCAGCGCAATACGAATCACTTCCATGACATTCTCTCCATTTCTTTAGGTGAGAGGAAGGAAGAAAGAGAAAGTGTGTGTAAATACATCACAATTTATCCGTCCAGAATGAGATTCACTAATTAAGACCACATTACCTCTGTTGAGATCAATATGTTTTGGAGAGTGATAGTTTGCCTCTGCTCTTCCTTTCATTATGTTGTTCTTGTAGTCTAAAGCAGCAGAAAAAAAAACAAGGTTTTCATCAATAAAAGCTGATGCAAATATGAGGCTATTATGAAAAAGTATATAATAAATCAGACTTGTTAATGCAGCCATAAACTGAGAAATCAAAATTTCCTTAAGCTTTTGAAATATATGAGATCATCAGACGACACTATAAGAATATCCTGTAAGTTTCAGAGCTGAAAACTTCCTTGTTCGCCCAAAACAGCTTTTATTGTTACCAAGCCCAGATAATGACTCATTGTGGTATGTGCCTATAGGCGAAAGACAACTTCTGCTGAAAAATGTACGTCTACTTCATTATTGCAACTTTGGCCCTGCCCACTGTCGTGTTAGTGACATGTCGAGGAGAGAAGAGTGATACAGGAGGAATACAAATAACATTATCTTCCAAATGTCTTATTTTATTTATTTTCAACAATGTGAATGTCTCAGTTGAGCATTATGTATTTGTATGCTGTACATTTCACCATGGATTGTTTGGTAAATCAGTCGCAGTTTTGGCACAGACTTTGCAAACCGACTTTTATGAGTCTACAGTAATGCAACAATATGTAAGTAACCGTGTTAATTCTAATGCCTGATCTATGACCAGTTATTTAATATAAGTAATGATTCATGTACAGTCAGATTATACAAAGAAAGCACACGCCCTTTACAATCACTGGAGCTGTCAATCAAACCGTGTGAGTTTATCAGTGACTGAATTATGGATTGTCACCAAAACTCCCGCTATAATCAACAAATCTCTGATTTACTTTGTTTTTGCACTTATGATTAAAGTATTTCGTTAGTGTGTAGAAATGAAGTTGTAATGACGAGATCGCTGCATTCATGCGCTCAACCTTTCATGCCACAAACTGAATATAATGCTATAATCAACACTTTTCACGATTAGTTAACCTTAAGAGCTGTTAAATAGTAAAAACGTGCTAAACGGTTTTGAGAGAGTTCCATATAATGCTTAGCTATTTCATATGCACAGATGTTAGACAATCACTACAGTGGGTGTTTAGACTGAAGTCTCACAGCAGACACACCCCTTCAAACAAAGCATCAAATCAGAGGGCTAAAATCAGAGTAGGAAAAATGCCTTTTATTTCTAAATTATGACAATTGATGTACAAATCATACTAACATTATAAATGCACCACAGGAAATATTATTAAACAATAATACAATGCAGTTCATGACCGCTTTAATAAATCATGCATTTGTCAGATCTGCGACACTCAGCTCTGAAAACGGATATTTTACTGGAAAAGGGAAACTCTTATTAAAAAACAATAATCAACCAATAAAAAAATCAGTCCGATGTCAACGTAGTGGTTGTTCTTGAGAATTTGATTTTAAAATATTTTCCTGGCAAAATATCAGCTCACATTCCTCAAAACTGTATAAAGTAACAGTATCTGTTATGGTTATTTTGCAAGTATTCATAAAGTTTAGATTCTTAAATGACCTACTTTAGCTTTAAAGGGGTAGTTCACCCAAATATTTAAATTCTGTCATCATTCACTCACCCTCCAGTTGTTCAAAACCTCAATGAATTTCTTCTGCTGAACACAAAAGATAATATTTTGAATAATTTCGGTAACCGTCATAACAGTTGATGGGCCATAGTATTTTTTTCCATGCTATGGAGGTCAATGGGGCCCGTAAACTGTTTGGTTACCGACATTGTTTAAAATATATATTTTTGAATTTAGCAGAAGAAAGAAATTCAGATAGGTTTTGAACAACTTGACAGTGAGTAAATGATGACAGAATTTTCCGTTTTTGGATGAACGATCCCTTTAAGTGAAACAGTTTGAAAAATTATGGAAAAAATGTGGTCACACTTACCCAGTCGCACATCTTCCTGATTGTAGGGTTGTAGTTCTGTGGCATCGAGCTCAATGGATGTCCTGCGACTACTTTCAAGTAAAACAAAAGTTTAGCTTTTCATGTATTAGTGTAAAATGACTATTGTGGGTCTTACTTTACTTAAAAACACTGGTGAACTTTAATAGTCTATTTTTAATCCTTACCTCTCATACCTTCGAACCTCAAACTCAAGCCCTAAAACAGATATAACATCCATTTTATTCAGGCAGTTTGCAGTTGGACTAAAAAGCCACACTAGTTCAATTTTCTTGTTTATAAACTCATCCACATGATCCTACCTTTCTTTCTGCAGTGCTTTGTGATCATAATGATGCCAAAGAGCATTAATAGAAGCAGCAGGAAGATTGCCAGGATGTAGCCCACTTGGTGCAGGAGATGAGTTTGATTCTCAGGCAGGATTACATTCAGGACGTGAGGTGCTTCCACCATGTTTGTACCTGCTCACCAAGGGCAAAAAGGAACACGAGAGGACCAGATGAATAAGAACTCTTAAATATTTGATATTAAAACACTTTATTAATTATTGCTGAACTAAAAGCCAAGAAACAAACCAGAAAAGCCAAAATGACTTGTTTGTTTTTCCCTTTTCACCCAGGACTAGCAGGCAAGGGGGAGAGGGACAAGATTTCAAGCTAGAATGGCCAAAACAGGCGTAATGAGTTCCAGACCTGATGTCATGCCGCAGCAATGGAGAAAAAACACAAACCACCAGAACTGGAAGCGATAGTGCAGGCGGAGAGAAATACCAGCACTTCATGGTCAGTCTGTCTGGAGACATTTTCCACTTATTTAGTGCCCCAAAACAACAGGGAAAATTCTCTGGGATTGCAAATCAGTAGTGCTCTTATGACAAAATAAACCAAACAAACTAACTGAATACCGCTGTTTGTGTATTACATGGCATTGGGAGTATTGTTTTTTGGCTTAACAACACAAAAAAAATCTTCACCTCAAAACTAACATTATGATTAATTCATGAGTCAGTATGTCTCATTGAAATAAGTCACATATGCTAAGACTGATCATAGGGTGAATTCAAGGTGGTTTGGGACACATTTTTCAAGTCACCTCAATGGCAAAAAGTGTCCCAATCAAACTGAATTCACTCTATTTGTGTAATAAGTGTTTAACATTTAACAATGCGAAATGTATCACAATACAACACATTAACAAATCAAAGACTGATTTTTTGGTAATTATTTATAGGACAACCAGAAAATAAAATTAAAAAAATTGGTAGAAGTGGGATTAGGATTCAACATGAGCCAAATTCAGAAGCTGCAATCCAATTTAAAGACATCATCCATTTGGCAAAATGCTTCACAACAGCGCAACAAAGGCTGTCCCAATCCGATGCCTCCTTCGAATGTGGCCTACAAATGCATCCTTTGGTTCCAGTGCCATGAAGGATAGAACGAGTGGATCCTTTGAAGCCTAACATACCCAAAACTCATATCCAAACTGGATTTTTTTTAGATAGAATGCTGGATTACACTTTTAAATGTATTGGGTTTCAAATTACGAATATCTAACAATACAAATGTTAAAAAACAAATAAATAAAAACTTAAAAGCAGTTTAAATGTTGACCTGTATCTCATAAAGATTCAATGTTATAGATCACAGACCACTGTGTTTGTTTTTAGACAGCTTAATATGACTTTCAAAAAAGTCCAGTACAAATGTTTCTGGCACTCGTCAACAGCAGTTGTCACAGTTGCTATAGATAAAGATAGCAATTCTTTGTAGGCTGGGTCCCATTAACGATGTTCGATTTTCATGGACTTCGAAGGCATGGCCTTTAAAGTCTGCGTCCTTTGAATGATGCAGTCACTGAATCAGGACACATCAAAAGCCATCAGTTAAATTGCTGCATGTGCAATAACTTCTTGATTACAGGTTGAAAAAAGAAAAATATTTTTTGCAGATTTTTAACCTATGCAGTGCCGCTTTGGAAAGTTTTCTTCACCACATCTTGTTATGCAGAAGACTTCTTAAATGTATTCAGAGTTTTATTTAAATTATTTTAAAATATGCCTTATTTAATTATGGTATTTTCACTAAAAATCCTGTGTTGGAAATGATTTGTTAATAAAAGGATGTGGAAAAAAACACCTGTTGTCTGTGTTCTGTATTTTGCTTAATGTATTTATGTTATGTTTTATGTCTTGAACTGTCACCTTATCGTGGTGGAGGGGTTTGAGAACCTGAATGATCCTAGGAGCTATGTTGTCCTGGGCTATATGCCCCTGGTAGGGTCTCCCAAGGCAAACGGGTCAGACTAAGAGCGGTTCAGAAGCCCACTATGATTAATATAACATCAATGACAGAGACGTTGCATGGAATGGTGTAGTGGGGGCCCCACCCTGGAGCAAGGCCTGGAGTAGAGGCTCGTATGTGAGCGCCTAGTGGCCGGGCTTTCACCCATGGGGCCCGGCCGGGCTCAGCCAGAATGAGTGACGTGGGGCCACCCTCCCGTGGCCTCACCACCTGAAGGAGGGATCATAAGGGGCCAGTACATAGTGGATGGGGGGACAGTCGAAGGGGAGGCCCCTGACGACCCGATCTCTGGACACGGAAACTGGCTTTAGGGACATGGAATGTCACCTCGCTGGCCAGGAAGGAGTCTGAGCTTGTGCGGGAGGTCGAGAGATACAGAGTAGAAATAGTCGGGGTCACCTCCACACATAGCTTGGGCTCTGGAACCACAGAGAGAGAGAGGTTGGACTCTCTACCACTCTGGAGTTGCCCATGGTGAGAGGTGGGCTGGAGTGGGTTTGTTTATAGACCCCAGCTCAGCCACCATGTGTTGGAGTTCACCCTGGTGAACAAGAGGGTCGCTTCCCTGCGCCTTCGAGTCGGGGTTAGGTCTCTCACTGTCGTATGTGCCTATGGGCCGAACGGCAGTGCAGAGTACCCAGCCCTCTTGGGGTCTCTGGGAGGGTTGCTGGAAAGTGCTCCGACTAGAGATTCCATTGAAATACTGGGGGACTTCAACGCCCACATGGGCAGTGACAGAGACACCTGGAGGGGTGTGATTGGGAGGAACGGCCCCCCTGATCTGAACCCGAGCGGTGTTCTGTTATTGGACTTCTGTGCTAACCATGGCTTGTCCATAACAAACACCATGTTCAAGCATAAGGGTGTCCATTAGTGCACATGGCACCAGGACACCTTAGGCAGAAGGTCGATGATCAACTTTGTGGTCATCTCATCTGACCTACGGCCATATGTCTTGGACACTCGGGTGAAGAGAGGAGCAGAGCTGTCAATCGATCACTACCTGGTGGTGTGTTGGAAGCTGGACAGACTAGGCAGACCCAAACATACTGTGAGGGTCTGTTGGGAACCTTTGGCTGAACCCCCTGTCAGAGAGATCTTCAACTCCCACCTCCAGCAGAGCTTCGACTGGATCCTGAGGCAGTCTGGAGATATTGAGTCCAAATAGACCATGTTCTCCACCTCCATTGTCGACACGGCCACTCTGAGCTGTGGCCATAAGTTCTACGATCCCTGAACCCGATCCCTGGAAATCGGAAGTAAGGAATAACGTCAAGCTGAAGAAGGAGTCATATCAGGCCTGGCTGGCTTGTGGGATTCCTGAAGCAACTGGCAGGTACCGGCAGGCCAAGCGGGCTGCAGCCCGGATAGTTGTGAAGGCAACAAAAAAAAATCGGGCCTGGGAGGAATTCGGTGGGGCCATGGAGAAAGACTATCAGTTGGCCTCAAAGAGATTCTGGCAAACCGTTTGATGCTTCAGGAGGGGGAAGCAATGCCCTACCAACATTGTCTACAGTGGAGATGGGCAGCTGTTGACCTCAACTGGGGATATTCTTGGACGGTGGAAGGAATACTTTGAAGATCTCCTCAATCCCACCAACACGTCTTCCTTTGAGGAAGCAGTGGCTGAGGACTCAGAGGGGGACTCGTCCATCAACCGGGCTGAAGTCATCCTCTGTGGCAAGGCTCCGGGGGTGGATGAGATTCGCCATGAGTACCTTAAGTCTCTGGATGTTGTCGGGCTGTCTTGGCTGACACGCCTCTGCAGCATCGCGTGGCGGTTAGGGACAGTACCTATGGACTGGCAGACCGGGGTGGTGGTCTTTTCAAGAAGGGGGACAGGAGAGCGTGTTCCAACTACAGGGAAAGTGTCAGGAAAACTTCTCAGCCTCCCCAGGAAAGTCTATGCCAGGGAACTGGAGAGGAGAATTCAGCCGATAGTGGAACTTCAGATTCAGGAGAAACAGTGTGGTTTTTCGCCCCGGTCGTGGAACACTGGACCAGCTCTATATCCTTTCCAGGGTGCTGGAGGGTTCATGGGAGTTTGCCCATCCAGTCCACATGTGTTTGTGGATATGGAGAAGGCATTGGACTGTGTTCCTCGTGGCACCCTATGAAGGGTGCTCTGGGAGTATGGGGTCCGGGGCCCCCTGCTTAGGGCTGTTCGGTCCCTTTACAACCGGAGCAGGAGCTTGGTCTGCATTGTCGGCAGTAAGTCAAATTTGTTCCCGGTGCAAGTTGGTCTCCGGCAGGGCTGCCCTTTGTCACTAGTTCTGTTCATAATTTTTATTGACAGAATTTCTAGACGCAGCCAAGGGCCGGAGAGTGTCCGGTTTGGGGACCACACGATTTCGTCGCTGCTCTTTGCAGATGATGTTGTCATGTTGGCAACCTCAGACCAAGACCTTCAGCATGCACTGGGGATGGTTTGCAGTCGAGTGTGAAGTGCCTGGGATGAGAATCAGCATCATGACCGCAAGGACAAGATCCTGGATACAGGCAGCTGAAATGAGCTTACTCCGCAGGGTGGCTGGGTGCTCCCTTAGAGATAGGGTGAGAAGCTTGGTCACTCAGGAGGAGCTCAGAGTAGAGCGGTTGCTCCTCCATATCAAGAGGAGCCAGCTTAGGTGGCTCGGGCATCTACTTCGGATGCCTCCTGGATGCCTTCCCAGGGAGCTGTTCCGGGCACGTCCCACCGGGAGGAGGCCCCGGGGAAGACCTAAGACACGCTGTAGGGATTATGTCTCCCGGCTGGCCTGGGAAGGCCTCGTGGTTTCCCCGGAGGAGCTGGAGGAAGTGGCTAGGGAGAGGGAAGTCTAGGTATCTCTGCTTAGACTGTTGCCTCCGCGACCCGGCCCCGGATAAGTGGAAGAAGATGGATGGATGGATGATAGGGACAGTGAGAAATAAACTGCTAAATTATTAAATTGCTACTACAATTTTTTTTTAAATCACCAACAATACAGTTTGGTAAACTAACATATTCAATTGACTCAACATATTATTTCTGATAGAGACAATGTTAGCAGACTGTTGCCACAACTGAAAAAATTTAATTCACAGAAATTCTAATTGCTTTTAGATGTGATCAGTCTCTAGAACATTTTGGGTTGAAGAGGTCTGACATTTTTTACAGTGTATAATTCAGAAATTAAATTTAATATTTAAGGGTATTTCATAAATTTTAAGTAAAATACATAGCATAATATGAAATAGTAATATATTTCCAAATATTTGAAAAGTTCTTTTTTACATTTAAGAACAAGGCCACATTCAGACAATATACTACATCTATAAGATAAATGAATGGCACTGTGGCATCTTTTTCTACTTAAAGTGGACTGGGGCAAAATGCTCACAGACATGAGAAGATGTAAATCTAACACGACCATTCCCCCTTTGTGCTTTCATGTTACAGATGTTTACATTGGCCAGATGTTGAACAGATGTTGCTTTTCATGTCGGAAAAAAGCCCATTGCCAATACAAGATGGGAAATATTGTCTGAGAAATGATTGTAAAAGCTGCACACACCAGGAGAAAGTGAGACATTGTTGTGACCTTTTGTGGGGCTGTAATAGTTTATAAAGTGAGCTCAGCTATTGCTAAGCGAAGGAAATATGAAGCAGTCTTCCAATAAAACCTCCCCCACCTCCTTTACGACTTATTCACTACATTTCTGTTGAAAACATTCACGCATAGAAACTCATCTTCATCTAAGTGTTTTGTAACACAGACGGCAGGGACAGGGCCAACATTACTGGAGTGAGTTGATCTGAACAAAGACTAAAGGACAAAGCCATTTAAGAAAAATAAAAAACTGAGAAAGACAGACGGAGAGACTGCTGTAAAATTCCCACTGCAGCCTGGAAAAGACCAAGAAGCAAAAGTTAAACAAAGAGAAAAAGGCAGGAAGTAAATATAGCCCAGTTCTCAAACTACATTCCTCCCCCAAACCCAAATATGCGTGTAAATATTCTTCCCCCAAACACAAATATGCAATGTAAAGGGAGGAGCAATGGAGCTTATTAGGAGAACACAGATATCGTGCAAGCCTACAAGCTAGGAAAAGGAAAAGTGCTTTGTCTAACAGAAATGCAATTTATTTATTTTCTTAATCTGGATTGCAACACCAAAGGAAAGGATGCAGAATTATTAAACAATCATCAAGCAATCAGATCCAGATGTATGCAACCAAACAACTACTGACTATAATGACCAAAAATGACAAGAAACAATCATAAAAGTGATCCATACAGCTTGTGCATTATATCCCTGTGTTGGCTACTGAAGCCATATACAGTGGGACAAAAAAGTATTTAGTCAGCCACCAATTGTGCAAGTTCTCCCACTTAAAAAGACGAGAGAGGCCTGTAGTTTTCATCATAGGTACACTTCAACTATGAGAGAAAGAATGAGAAAAAAACCCAGAAAATCACATTTGGCCAAGATGGCTAAGACCAAAGTTTGCTAAAGAGCATTTGGATGATCCAGAAGAGGGTTGGGAGAATGTTGTGTTTGGAGGAGAAAGAATGCTGAGTTGCAATGGGGATGTTAAGCATGGGGGTAGAAACATCATGCTCTGCAAAGGGACCAGGACGACTGATCGGTGTAAAGGAAAGAATGAATGGGGCCAGGTATCGTGAGATTTTGAGTAAAAACCTCCTTCCATCAGCAAGGGCATTGAAGATGAAACGCGGCTGGGTCATTCAGCATGACAATGATCCCAAACACACTGCCCGGGCAACAAAGGAGTAGCTTCCTAAGAAGCATTTCAAGGTCCTGGAGTGGCCTAGCCAGTCTCCAGATCTCAACCCCATAGAAAATCTTTGGAGGGAGTTGAAATTCTGTGTTGACCAGCAACAGCCCCAAGACATCACTGCTCTAGAAGAGATCTGCATGGAGGAATGGGCCAAACTACCAGAAACAGTGTTAAAAAACCGTGGCGACGTACAGAAAACGTTTGACCTCTGTCATTGCCAACAATTGGTATATAAAGTATTGAGATTAACTTTTGTTATTTGACCAAATACTTATTTTCCACCATAATTTTCAAAAACATTCTTTAAAAATCAGACAATGTGATCTTCTGGACTTTTTTTCTCCTTCTGTCTCTAATAGTTGAAGTGTACCTATGATGAAAATTACAGGCCTCTCTCTTTTTTTTTTTTTTTAAAGTAGGAGAACTTGCACATATGGTGGCTGACTAAATACTTTTTGTGCCCCAGATTTTTGCAGTTGTTTCCTTTGTGTAGAAAACAGCTCAAAATGTAAGTCTTTAATCACTGATAAATTATCACCTCAAAACTAAAAAAAAAAATGTGTAAAGAATGCAGAACTTCCGAGTTCTACGGCAGAATGAAGCCTCACCATTGGCTAGCTCCTGCCTCAGCATCACATGCATGTGTCGTGGTGCTCACGTGAACAGAGAGCTCTCGGATTTCATCAGTTTGGAGTTTGGAGCAACATGAGGGTGAGTAATTAACATAATCACGTATAAATATTCTCTTACTTGGGTCATCAGCAGGCAGGACAGGATGAAAAGGAGTTTTTGGTTCTTCAGTAGAGTAGCGTGCTGGGGGCAAGGGCTGGACAGAAGGCTCAAGGATCACCCTGAAGATTCGTCTTTCGTGTAGGCCACAGTAGTGATGGTGAAGGTGGCAGGAATATAGGCCTTTATCAGAGGGCTGAATGTTACGGACGCTCAGGGAGAAATCCCCAATGGAGAAGGCATCAGTTGAGATGTTCATCTTATTCCGGAGAAAGAGCGGGCCATACTGCCGATTCTCTCCGGAGGCGTACATATCGATGAGGCGGTCTGCTCGGTCACGGGTGACTCCTGGAGCCTGCCAGTCCCAGTGGACCACCTGCTGCTGGCCCTCGTCCCTCTGATTGTCCGTCCACAACTGTCTACGGTTCACACATGGAAGCACCACACTCTTCCCCACCAGAACCACAAACACTGATTTTTCACCATCCCAGACACGCTTTTCCTTTCGAGCTGCAGAGATTGACATTTTTATGAATTTAACAATAGATTTTTTTATTAATTTATATACATTTAACAATATCAATTATATGTTTATTCCATATATGCTTTTCCAAAACTCAAGGTTACATCAGCAAAACTATCATTTTTTCAATGTTAGAATGCTTAAAATTGAAAAGGAGAAGTCCTGCACACTATCAACTTGCAATTAAAAAGATTTATTGTTTCATAGCAACGTTTCGATCTTGCGATCTTCCTCAGGCATGAAAAAGTTTTTTCATGCCTGAGGAAGATCGCAAGATCGAAACGTTGCTATGAAACAATAAATCTTTTTAATTGCAAGTTGATAGTGTGCGGGACTTCTCCTTTTCAATTGATGATAATAGGACTTATTTGTCCTGCTCTCCTACGCACCTATCACACACAGGTGTGCGACGTTTATGTGATTGAGAATGCTTAAAATACCTCCTATTTCAGTTAATGCAGACACAATTCTGTGTATAGTCACATTGTGAGATAAAAGTCATAATTGTGAGAGATACAGTCACACTTTGAGATACAAAGCAACACTATGAGATATAAATCACCACAACTGAGAAATAAAATATTAAATGTGTGTAATAAAGTCACAATCACTTTTGTTTTAATGGTTTACTTTGAGGCAGAAACCACTCTAGTGTTTTTCTGTATATTTCAGGATTACTCTCTTACGTGATTTAGTGATGTTGAGCTGGATTTGAACGGATTGGTGGACCTTGCAATAGTGGTGATGTAGGTTGCAGGTGTAGATACCTTTATCATTCACATCCACATCTGCACAAACAAAACAGCGAAACAAGAATGGCAGGTATTAAATATCACAATTGATAAAAATCAAAAGTGACATAGACGTGGTCTAAAAGGATGAACCTACTATTAATAACTAGCGAGAAGTTTCCATCACTGAAAGCATCTTTCGAAATAGTAATTCGGCCCTTGTTGTAGTCATTGTACAAGCGCTCTGTTCCCCCTGAGAACATATCTAAAATACGCTCCACAGTGTAATCGGGTTGGTTCCGGATCAGGTCCCAGTGCACGACGCGTTGGCGGTCCCGCAGGCGATCCTGCCTCCAAACCATCCGCTGGTTATGACACGGCAGAACAATATCTGACCCGGCTGGAACAGTAAGGTTCCTCGCCTCCACAACCACACTCTGCATGCTGTTTTGTGCCCAGGCTAAAAAAAAGCACACGTTGCATTGCTTTATACATTTTTGTTTATATGAATAATATTGGAGCACTGCTATCAAGTAATGTCCATGTTTTGTTGCTCACTCACCACATGGTAAGATCAAGGTAGTGCAGACTGAAATGAGAACAAATATACAAGCCTTAGAATTATGGAAGGTGTCATATTTCAACAATTTACTGAGATCATCTTCAGATGGAAATTTGACATTTGTCCTGTTGGCATTTCAACCACCAAAATCTGGCCTAAAACTGCATAGACCGTGCTCTTATTGTGAATACAGACATGTTAAAACTTAGTTCGGAAGCATAAAAAACGTATTACTAGTTTTATTTGCTGCTTTGCCAACACAAAGACATTTTGCAGAAAAAGCAGCACAGAGGATCCATTCATTCCCTTTCAGTCAGGCCTGTAATGTAGAAGATAAATACTGACTTTCTGAAGGCCTCTGAACAACCACCACTAAAAGTACACAGCAAAAAGTTGTCTATCTATCCATCCATTAAAAAATAGAAAAGGTCAATGTATGTGCTATACACCATTCAACGCTAGATGTGTGATCATGTGAAGACCACAAAAGTTGAATTAGTGAATTGCTAGTTCATTTCTAATAAATCAATGCATCTAAAAAAATATCTAACAGGAATAGTCAATAAACAGAGAGAGAGAGAGAGAGAGAGAGAGAGAGAGAGAGAGAGAGAGAGAGAGAGAGAGAGAGAGAGAGAGAGAGAGAGAGAGAGAGAGAGAGAGAAAGAGAGAGAGAGACATCATCGTTTACTATTGCTGATGCTGCAGAATCAGTGAGTCACTGACTCTTTCATTACTAAAATATGACAGACTTAAGCTAGTTAACCCTCATTTACCATTGCACAATAACACAATGTTTAAATCAGACCGTGTTGTATCATTTAAAGAGATAAGGGGAGGGAGGTGGGTTACAAATGTTACGAAAATATTAATCACAAACACACCCGACCAAACAAAACAAAAAAAACTAAGTGAAAAATAGTTGGCATGACGCCAGCACGAGACATTCTGCAAGACTTCAAATTAAAAATATAATACATAAAATTTGATGCACAAAACCACATTTAATGTGAAGGATGCAACACAGAAGATAATATTCAGTGTTGTGTAGGTGAAATTACCGTCGGAAAACAGCGTGAATAAGCAAAAACAACAAACTACAACAAAGTTAGTTACTTACTCAATGTCACAAGAAACATGTCCGAAAAGTGGTGAAGATAATTGTTAAATCTGGTGCACGATGAAAGCGTGTTTCTGTCGAAGGACTGTCACCTCACCTCATATGTTCGTCGACCAGCGACAGAAAACAGAATCTTCTGCTCGTCTGGATCATGTATGTATCGTCTGGACCACCGACATGCGCCTCCTCCAGAATATTAAACATCATGAAATACTAAACTCTCTCACATTACCTGCACATATTTCTTGAAATTACACCGATTTTAACTATTTTTGCAATAAATAAATAAATAAATAAATAAAAACGTTGAAAAAAAAAACATTAAACACACTGTTTTTGAAACATACAAGTTAAAAAAAAAAAATGTAAACAACTATTTAATTATATCGGCAGCATTTACAACCTCATATTACTTGGAATGTTTTCACTTTCATTTATTATTTATAAAATGCTTAAACTATTTAAAACATATAAAAAGGCACGTTAAACACAAAAACATACATAAAAATGGTGAGAAACTATTTACCTATTATATAATAAAGTAGTAATTAATTGAAATAAAAGCCTGTAAAAGTATATCTAAACATTTAACAAAAGTAATCAAGTTTTAAATATTTTGTTTATTATTATTTTAGTTGTTAAGGCCTGTCCTGACACTCAGGACAAAAAACATTGGAAAAAAAAAAAAAAAAAAAATACTGGAATAGACAGGGATGATTTGCTTCACTCTAGTGGTGACTTAAGAATATGGTGTCCAAAAAAAAAAAATAAAAAAAAGATTTGCTTCACTCTAGTGGTGATTTGAAAATATAAAAAAAATGCTCAAAAACATGTTATTAGACTATACACTAAAACAATACACAACACTAGGAGGTGAGGCCTTTTATTGCAGTAATCAGTACATATGCATGACGAGTCAATGTTTCACTCCAGATGCAGTATTGGTAGACTGAACAGTATTATGAAAAGACAAGTCAAAAATATTAAAATCACAAGGATGTTAATTACATATTTCTTTTAGACTGACTCAGTCTGACATAGACTTTGGGTGCTGTCCATTCATCTGCAGCTTTCTTCAGTCCAGCTCGTCTAACGATTCGGGCAAGATCTCTTTCAAATTTAACCTGTAAAAAATTATGCATTTATAATAATAGCACTTAAAAATGTAAAAGTTGAAAGTTAATTATTTAACTTTCATTATAACATGATTATATTATTATAACAGACTCTAATTTTATAATATAAATTCTAATTGTAATATACAGTGGGCCAAAAAAGAATTTAGTAAGCCACCAATTGTGCAAGTTCTCACACTTAAAAAGATAAGAGGCCTGTACTTTTCAATCATAGGTACACTTCAACTAAGAGACAGAATGAGAAGGGAAAAAAAACTGAAAAATCACATGGTCTAATTTTTAAAGGGGGGTTAAAACATTCAGTTTCAGTCAATCGCATGTCAATCTTGAGTACCTATAGAGTAGTATTGCATCCTTCATATCTCCAAAAAGTCTTTAGTTTTATTATACTTACGCGACGATAGCCAAAAACATAGACATTTGAAGCAGTTTTACTGCATACCACTCATGCTCCATTGATAAATTAACTGTAACGTTACACGATCGTGTTGTTTACTGATGTTTACTTACGCGACGTTATCCAACAACACAGACATTTGAAGCAGTTTTACTCACCGCCTGCTTCCAAAGCAGGACCGTGAACCTTTATCGCAGGGACCGCTCCGTCAAAAACACATTTCTTTGGTAACTGTTGATTTCCTGAAGTCCTGTGACAGCAATGACTGTGGAGATCCACTTTTGCGACACGACTTAAGCGTGATATTATGAAGCTTCCCGTCATTTCTGCGTTCAAATCGGTTCAAATGCAGCGCTGCCTTCCCGAAATACTGTGCTGAAGCGTTGAAGTCGCTTGATGTCACCCATAGGAATAAAGTGGAGCGCGGCGCAACCATCGGGCGCGTCAGACTGTGTTCACGAATGACTGGATCTGCACCTTGAGAGCAGTGTTTATGGGCATGCATTTCCTCTCTCGCTCTAGTCACGCACGCGTGCGCGCAGCCATCCGGGAGAAGAGCCCGTACGGCCCATACAAGGACCGCTCTGTCAACGTCAAGCCGACCCATACTCGAAAAAAACTCTCCGATACTTGTGAGAAACCGGAAGGAGTATTTTTAACACAGAAATACTCCATCAAATGTCCAACATTAGTTTTTGAAACTTTGTCTATGTTTAGGATGGAAATCCAAGTCTTTAACAGTGTAAAAAGTTCAGTATGCATGAAACAGCATTTCATGTTGGCAATGATAGAAGTCAAACATTTACACACTATTAGTGGTAGTTTGGCCCATTTCTCTATGCAAATCTCCCCTAGAGCAGTGATGTTTTGGGGCTGTCGCTGGGCAACATGGATTTTCAACTCCCTCCCTCTGGAGACTGGCTAGGCCACTCCAGGACGTTGAAATGCTTCTTATGAAAGCCACTCCTTCGTTGCCCGGGCAGTGCGTTTGGGATCATTGTCATGCTGATAGAACAAGCCATGTTTCATCTTCAATGCCCTTGCTGATGGAAGAAGGTTTTTACTCAAATTCTCATGATACATGGCCCCATTTATTCTTTCCTTTACGGATCAGTCGTCCTGTTCCCTTTGCAGAAAAACAGCCCTAAAGCATGATGTTTCCACCCCCATGCTTCACAGTAGGTAAGGTGCAACTCAGCATTCATTCTCCTCCAAACACGACAAGTTGAGTTTTTACCAAAAAGTTCTATTTTACTTTCATCTGACCATAAGATATTCTCCCAATCCTCTTCTGGATCATCCAAATGCTCTATAGCAAACTTCAGACGGGCCTGGACAAGTACTGGCTTATGCAGGGGGACACATCTGGCACTGCAAGATTTGAGTCACTATGCAGCGTAGTAGATGGTAGCCTTTGTTACTTTGTTTATTATCATTCGGTCTCAAGTGTACCTCTGATGAAAATCTCATGTTTTTAAGTGAGAGAACTAGCACAATTGGTGGCTGACTAAATACTTTTTTTGCCCCACTGTATTTATATAATACTGTGCATGTATGTGTATATGTATATATGTCTATTTGTGTGTGTTAACTGACCTGTTTTTTTCTCCTTCTGACATCTTTCACCCTCCTCCTAAGGAACTTGGTCCGTTTTAGCAGCTTCTTGTACTTGTGCCTGTTCATCTTCCTTCGTCGGATTTCCAGCACATTCTTGCAGTTCAGTGGTGTTGACCTTTCCCCATCCTCCAGTAATGGCACCATACAAGGAGGCAACACCAAGGATTTTCCCACAATCTCAACTTCTTCCAAAGGCGGAGACGCCTCCAGCAAAGGGGGGAGAGAGTAGCGCAGAGAAAGCCAGCTTTCCAAGGGTGAAACTGATAGTTTACGGGGCACAAGAACCTCCTCTAACTCTGGCTCAAGAGGTGTCCATAGTTTGGGTGGAAGTTTGTTATCAGCAGCTGAAGTGAAGCATCTGTTTGTATAATGAAGCGCTCTGAAATGGGTAGAACGACAGCGTTGCACGGCACTGAATAACACCTGGCACGGGTTGGGCAATGAACCTAGAAAAAAGAAACAGTATAGGACATTGTACAACAATTATCTAAAAAAAAAAAGTTAATGTAATGCATTAATAGCACAAAATGTAATACGCTTACCAGACACAAGCAGGTTCAGCCGTGAAACCACCCTTGGAAGAAACATGGTTTACAGTCCTATGGCTGTTGCAGCCTCAAGACCATCATGGACTGAAAATATAAAAAACAAACACTTTACATCTCTAAAACACTTTTTTAATACTAAGAATACATCATAGTTGTATTAAGATTTAAAACTATAATAATCTAAACACATTTGCAAATTATTTCTAATATTGTTTTACAGAAATTATGACAATCCATCAGTTTTGCCACAAACAGTCTTTTTCTTACCAACGAAACAATAATGCATACTTTAGATGAAATATGAAACGTGTGGGAAAAATAATGAAAAATTCTAGTAAATATAATAAGGTCATTTGCTGCATTTCTAACCGATCTTGGAAAAAATGTAAAGCGTGAAATACCTAAGTTAGCATTAGCAACAGCAAACACTACAATTAGTGTAAAATTAATAAACTGACTGAACGTTTTTTTTTTGTCTCTAAAGAGTCAAAACTGATATGCTGACAGGAATGTCACAATACACTCTACATAACACTATACAGTTCACACTCGAGGAAGGCCTTTCATTCAAACCAGTAGCAACTGTTAGCTGGCTTCATAGCTTAACATGATAACTGTTAGTATCGCTGAAAAATATGTAAGCAACGAAAACCTAATAAGTAGATAGATATGAAATACATATGTAAACAAGTAGGCACCGCTTGTGCTCGTGTTTAAATAAAAAAAAGACCATCGGATCACTACATAACTCACCAGTTAAAAATGTTCAATGTGACTCTGTCTACTTCCGGTCCATTGAATTATGGTGGTTCCTGCTACAACAAATTTAACCTTCAAAGGGTTCCGACCGTTCCGACCCAGATCTGAGAGTCGAATCAGCTATTTATTCATTTCAAGACTGAAGTCTGTTATCAGATCCGTATCAGATCATTACGGTTGTTGTGCGAACCTTAAACAAAATCACATCAAAAGATGGAAAAATATGAACGGAAATGTTTAATTGTCATTGCTTAGCGTGGATAATGAAATATCCCAATATATGTAAAAAATAAATACAATTGTTTTCACAAAGTATTTTCTGAAACAATGTAGCAGTTATAGGCCTAAATATCGTGTTATGATTAAACATTCATCATTCATTCACATGATTTATGTTCTTGAAAAATGCATATATATATATATATATATATATATATATATATATATATATATATATATATATATATATATATATATATATATATATATATATACACACACACATATATATACATATATATATATATATAAATTATTTTGGGGGGAAAATAAATTATATATATGTTTTTTTTTTTTTCAAAAATAATGAATTCACTTTCTTGAAAATATATTGTCACGTGTGTCATATAAACATGAGGCTCATTTGTGTATCACTTTGGCTGATGGGACCATAGCACATTCCAAGCTTATGCAATAACAATCTGCTGGAATTTGGAGTAGAATCAAGGACCATGATATCTGAGTCCATTTATATTTGATATTCGCCTGGCGAGATAAACAGCGAATGTGTAGCTAATTTTAGATCCACGCTGTCTCATCCGTGAATAGTTTAGGTTAACATTAATCTGTGAGAGAAATATTACTTTACTATTTTTATTAATTTCTATGTAAAGCACTTTGACTTGCAATTGGGCATGAAATGTGCTAAATAAACTTTCCTTGCCTTGCCTAAGTAAAGTGTTTTGCCAAGACTGTCTGTCATTACAATTTGTCAGGCCAAAAAAACAGGATGTGACCAGAAACACCCACAGAACTGTCATAACTGTAAAGTAACTATAATAAAAGTCTTATGGCTTAAATTTAGTACATTAAATGTCCATCATTGCAATGAGATTTGAAAGATAAAAAAGTGAATACATATAATAATATAATTTAACAAAAAAATAGCAGACATGGTGTTAGTTTTGCTATCTGTAAAGGTTTAATCATCTGGAATAACTAGTCCTACAGGATGTACATGAGTCTGCAATGGGTATTTACTGTTGAAAACAACAGAGAACTTTAGTTGTTTTTTTCAGGTGGGTTTATTATTAACCAGTGGGTATCTTCAACAAGGTGGTGTTTTTTTTCTTTCTTTCTTTTCAAGACAGGATAATTAACAAAAATACCAGTGTCAACAACCCTCAATGATCCACTTATCAGTACGTAGTCAAAAGGTGAGTGGTTAAAATGTCATACCTCCCTCCTCTCACACACCCCCTCTTCTCATAGGCTGCTCTGCTCATAGCAGCTTGTCTGTCCAATTACTTTTGTACGTGCCTGAGGGGACATGGTATCATATTCACTCCAAAATTAACTAAATATATCACAGGAGTCACCATCATTGTAGCTTGTCTATTTAGGCAAATTAAGCATTATGCATTTTATATAACATTTTCCAACACATATTTATGTTCATTTTCTGATTTTTTTCAGAGGATGATCAACAAGCATGTTTTCCTATATTTCTTCATTTTGAAGAACTGAAGGTTAGGTGAATATTACTTAATGGTAACTTAATGACTTCATGTAGCTGTATTGGCTGCATTGAGCTGTCAATAATTCACTGGAATTTGAAATAACCACATAGCGATTCATTTTAAAAGTTTACAATTTACATGGCTCATTGACACCCAATAAAATTGTCTATTATATAAATATTTAAATATTACCTGTTTGAGTATTTCAAAAACACTGATAAACAACCTTTAGAACATACTACAATAAAATATAAAAGCATGATAAATTGCCTCTGCATTTTATAAAGTAGGCTATTGTTAATATAAACTAAATAAAAATAAATAAATAAACTATTTAGTTTATTTATTAGTTTATTTTCATTTAAATGAAAATAAAATCACTAAAAAAATCTTGTCTTCGTGATTTTTTTGGCGTAGGCTACCTTTTATATTGTATCATGATATGCATGATATATTATGAAGCAGTTTAATTTTGCAGGTTTGTTTGTGGATGGACCGATGGCGTGACGTCATGGACGACACCCCCGTCCAGCCCCTATGACGTGTTCCAGAGTACTTCTCAGGTTCTGCGTTATCCGGGTTTTTAAAGCTAGAGAAGCCGGTGGTGGATCATCATCAGGCCGCTGGCCCAAGTGACTGCATTTTCTGTATTTATTTAAAGTCTAACGGTTTGTGAGGTACAATGGCACTTTGAAATGGCGCAGAAAGATACGTTGTTACATCTCTTCGCAGGGGGGTGAGTGCAAATTATAACTGATGTATCCATATGAAATCATTTTGTATTCATATGATGACGGCTGCCAGGCAGGAAGGTTGAAACCAACTTAAAGCGGACTGCAGTGGCTTTTACTGAATGTCGCACTCATATCAGAAGATAAACCAATTTTAAGACCGTGTTTCTGTTATTAATATATCATATGTGATAATTCGGAGACTATAGTTTAAATGAAGACAGCTCTTGTTAGCGTTTAGCTAGCGGCGAAACTAGCCTAAGCAGCATCTATTCACGCGACCGACGCAAATTTAAATAGCTACGCGAACAGGATTAGTACTCAAGGCACATTAATATAATAATATTTCATTAACCGTTTTAAAATAATGGCTGAAGGTTATAAACTTTATCTCGGTCTAGGCTGTCAAATATGGAAAAGCACGCGTTACGTAATTATGACAGGATACACGAGACGAGATGAGAACATATCTCGCGAGCTCTTCACGTGCTACTGTTAAAATGTGAAATATGTGCATGTGCTTGTAAAGTGTAGTGTACAAATAACTAAGTTATCGTCCTTTTTTGCTTTAGCAACCTTTGAATAATTAAATGGAAGCGCCTTGCTTTACAATGAACATATCCAAGGTCGTTCCGCAATTATTTAGATTAACGTAACGTTACGTCCTACAACAAACCGTATTTAATATCATCACTCATCTACTCGTATACGACTGATGGATTTATTGTTATTTTTCACTCGTCCATGTATGTGTCGCTTTCTCAATGGTATGAGAACGTGTTCTATGAGAAATGTCTGTGTTTTAAGCGCATTTAAATGCGTTGTATTTGCGCAGGCAGCTCAATGTCACTTGGGCTAAGTAAAATGTGTCTGGGGAAGTGCTTGGCTCTTTCAAGGACAGAGAGAATAATACCCATGTCAAGCATGTATTCTATCTAGAGTCATGAATGTAGGACCGTTAACGTGTGACAGCTGTTTAAAAGCACAGTTGAAGTCCACATGGCTACTGGCTAAAGATCTACAAAAATATCCAGCTGCAGAACTGTATCAGCAGTGAGACACGTTACAACATGTTACACATATGTATTTATATTTTTTTAAATAAAAAAAAGCTCTCTAGTTGTAGCCTATATAGTTGAACTAACTAAGTTATTCTGGTTGTATCCTTTAACATTAAACAGGATTAATAGTGTATGTTTTAAAATATTGCTCATTGAACATCATGGTATCTCTGCAAGTATATGAACAGAAAAGTGACTATTTAAAAGTATTGTTAAATATTTAAGATATCAATCCAATCAAAATCCATGAACACATCTCATAGTCAATAAAAAACATTACATCTGAAACTATTGGCACTTAAAGGTTTTTGATTGATTTGTTTCATGTTTTCATAAGTATTTTTATATTATGCAGCAAAGAGATGAACAAGGAGCCAAGGTGTCAAAAAATGTAATGTTGACAATCCCAAAATATTATGATTCCTCCCTAAAATATGAATGCAGCTCATATATATATATATATATATATATATATATATATATATATATATATATATATATATATATATATATATATATATATATATATATATATTTTTTTTTTTTTTTTTTTCATTTATGCAGAGACATTTATACAGTTTGTAAACCGTTTAAGTCAATATTGCTCCAGAATAAAAATATTATTGGCTTTTATTGTACTGAAGGCAAACAATTTGATTTAAAAAAAAAAATGTTTTCAAAGTATTTTAATTTATTTCTATTATATTGAGTGTATTTTGTTTTCAATTTAGACTATTATGGCTAATATAATTTATTATGAAAATAAATACAACAGCTTTACAGAATATAGTACTTTTTGATTAAGCAAGCCAAAGGTGATGGTGGTGAATAAAAAGTTAGGTTACAGCACAAATACAGCTATTCTAATTTGTGAATGTTGAAAAGAAGCAGATATGGCTATTTTAAATGTATAATATTTGTCGTCTTCTTGCTGTTAAAATGCTATTAAACATGTCCAATGAGCTTGATAAGGATATAGATTTTACCACATCTGGTTTTTGCATGATGGCACTTATTTAATTTATATAACTTAAGAATACGTTAATAATTTTAGTGGCATTTAGTTAACGAACTGACAAAGTTTTCCGCTCAATTACACATTGATTCATGGGACTTGTTGTAAAGGGCACAGACATCTGCGTGTTTGTTTTATTCAAACAGCTATACCACGTTGTGGGCATTATGTAATCATGCCCCAGGCTTTTCTTTTTTTTCTTTTCTTTTTTTTGTGTGTTACAAAACAGTCTGTTATAAAAACATTACCCTTGGTGTTCTGCGAGCTGGATCACTTTATGAGAAGGCAAGCTGTGTAAAAGAGACTTGCATCAATGCTGGGCTTAGCGCTTTTGTTGAGGACGTCTGCCCTTGTAACTGAATGTGCTTCTCAGACAGATTTGTGGTTAATCTGTTCCTTACTTTCTGTCTTGAGGTCAGAGGCATTGTGCTCTCTTTACATGTCTTGTACTTCTCTAGCACAACCAGTGTGGGACCTGCCAACATGTTGTGACTTCCCTGAAACAGGATCTGTAATTACAATTTATTTGCCTCGAGTCTCACTAGAAATAAACAAGCTACACAGCAGGTTATTAAGTGTAATTAATGTGCACATTTTTTTGTTTATGAAAGCCTTACAGGTTGGACAGGATTTTTCCTGCTTTATTGTCTAAAGTTTTCTTTAATTTCTCATTTATTTACATGGTCAGGCTCATCTCAGTTTTCTTTGATTTGATTTTAAAACCAGAGAAATATAGGTCCAAGTTCAGCTCTCCAGTTGTTTAACTTTGTAATGTGAATTACGATCAATGTCACCTGCGTCACACTTTATCATTTTGATGAAGTTGAAGTTTGTTTTCCTTGACCTCACTCTGACTGCAGCAAGGAAGGTTGTCCACAAGCGTTGCTGACACGCACACATATATTTGCGTCTAAAGTTTAGTTTGAACTGGATTTGTTGCCTCAAACAGCAAGTGTAATGCAGGCTTTATCAAATTTTGTAATTGCAGAAGTAGATTTGGTCTCTTTATCTAATCTCGAGGTCCTCAACCTTTTTTGGTCTACTACCCAATTTGTATGTTCCAAAAATCATCTGCACTTACATTATTATTTAATAAATCTTAAATCTATAAATATACAGTACTGTTCAAAAGATTGGAATGGGTAAAATGCTCACCAAGGCTGCATTTGTTTAATCAAAAACAGTAAAATAACAGTATTCTATTTGAATACATTTTAAAATGTAATTTATTCCTGTGAAGCTTTGTTAAGAACAGTTGCTGCATGCCCCCCCCCCCCCCCCCCATGATTCTAGGATGAATAGAAAGTTGAAGTATACAACATTTATTTGAAATGGCAATCTTTTGTAACATAACAAGTGTCTAAATTTCTTAAGACAATTAAAGAAATGTAGAGACAAAATACAAAATATTGCTTTTATATAGAACTAGCAGTGACGGTTGTTTTGCTTTTGTTTACAGATGTGGTGGAACTGTAGGTGCTATCATGACCTGCCCCCTGGAGGTGATAAAAACCAGGCTACAGTCATCTGGCCTCACCCTCAGACCTGTTTTTCAGGTCCATTTGGGCACATTTAACGGTGCTGGCGTCATTAGGCCGGGACCTGTCACCCCTGGTTTGCTACAGGTGCTACGGTAAGCAAGAAAGTACAAACAATATGACATCACTGTCCACACTGAACATGAATGTGCCAACATGAGTGTGTAGATCCAGATCCTGAAGTCCATTATCTGAATGTATTTAGCACTGGATTTGATCTTCTACATGAAAGCAGATTAAAGCAGCTCTTAGCCTGGTGTTAGCTGCTGCTGCTGCTGCTGTTGATGATGATGATGATGATGATGATGAGGGGGTGTTTAACTGCCAGTTGTAGGTGGCCTTATATAAAGGCAGAAGAGTTCACAAGTGTTCTCTGTGAATGTCTATTTTGAGTAGTTGGGCACAGCATGGTTTTCAGGATGTCACATGATGCCGTCTTGCTGTGCTCGGATTACTACCCTCAAACACAAGGTGTCCCTTACTAGTGTCTCTGAGTAAATATACTACGTGACTCCAAACTTCAAGAGAGACATGTCAATTTACTTGGTTCAATATCTACCTTGCGTAAAAGGAGACAATGTCTGGCCTTTTATTTTTCACGAGGAAGCATTTGCCTTGTGACTCATTTTTCATTGTTTTCAGTTTAAGTCCAAGTGATGAAGTAAATACGGGCTGTTTGAACGTTTTTTTCCTTTCAGGAAATAATACATTATCAACCTGTGATGAGAAACAGCACTTTGGGATTTCAACTTTGTGATAAATGTTACTTCACTTCTGTCCGCATTCAGTATTTAGCTGCTAAGGAGGGTTTAGTGTCATATGGGTGGAGCATAAAGGAAATAATTGTGTGAAGAAATGTCACTTCTTTTGCAGCATGATCGCAGTGTTCAAAAACAGATTAAAACCTGGATTATAAACTGATATTGTGCAATCTGACTGATATAATGCACTAATGTGTATCTGTCTATATTTCATCTCTTTGTCCTCATCAGGTCAATCCTAGAGAAAGAGGGACCAAAATCTCTATTCAGAGGATTGGGTCCAAATCTTGTTGGTGTTGCACCCTCAAGGTAATGGTTCAATTCAGTTCAAAAAGATTTAGAATATAGTGTCATGGTTCAATTATATAATTAACCTGTAGAGTGGATTTTTTTTTTCCGTAGTCAGCCTCAGAGGTCACTTTAAATATAAATGACTTCCGTTTCCTGGTACAAGACCGTCCAGTAGTTAGGTTAACATGCAAAATGATTGTCAGTACTGTTTGCCTGATTCTTTGGATTGGAGAAAAAGCGACAAAAGCAATAATAATTATAAATTGGTATTATAAGGGAGAATTATTCTCAAGGACAATAGCCATACATTTCCCATTCTAGCCTACTTAATTAGATTAAAATATTATTTGTAAGCAGGCTAGAAATATTTTTTTTCAGGATTGTATGCTGCTGTTATTAGTCATCGTGTCCCACAGTCATCATGACAGTAGATCTGGGTGCTTATTCAGCTCTTTGCGCTGTCTGTTCCAGACATTCAGCAAAGAGAACAAACTGCACTGTCAGGAACTCACTGCAAGCTGTTTGCCTAGATAAAACATTGGCAGCCTTTCAATGCGAATATCCCTTTTTCATTTGCAATGTCATGCGTGGAGAGAGGAAGCAGGGGTTGTTGAGTTCAACAGAATAAAGGCACTGATGTACTATTTCTGTTGTTCTTCAGGGCAATCTATTTCGCTGCTTATTCAAAGTCAAAGGAGACTTTCAATAGCATCTTTGTGCCGAACAGTGGAGTCGTCCACATGTCCTCTGCAGGCTTTGCAGGTGAGGCCTTGGTGTTGTTGGAACATTTATGCAGCATTGTCCATATTGTTTTCCAGAACTTGAGTGAAATTTATGCAACTGTTTAATGCTTACAAAGATAAGTGAGTGTTCAGATCCCTAATTGCCCTGTTTTACTTTCAGCGTTCATCACAAACTCTCTAATGAATCCCATCTGGATGGTCAAAACACGGATGCAGCTTGAGAGGAAGTATGTTAATGCTGTAGAGTTTCACCCTGCTTTACTTTCAACAGGGAGCCTGCATGAGGGCATGACACATTAATTGTATTAGATCCTTGAGTTGTGGCCCATTTGCATGTGAGATGTAATGTATCCCCAGACACTATGAGGGTAATGAGTTTTTTAGGATGGAGATGTACAACCCATTAGCACCGTATTCCTGTTACGTAAACATCATGATGATTAGCATGTGATCCAATCTGCTCCAGTACATATATCCACTTTGACGCACCAGTCGAGTCTTAGTAGGCATGTTCTATATTTGTGCTATAAAGAGTGCCGGCAGTTGACTGCTAGGTCAGATGGGAGGCTTATATCAGGTGGTACTCTCTGAAAATAGTCTGCCATTAAATTCTCCCTTCACCCTACTAGCCAACCACATTATGCAATGCAAATTAAAATTACAAGTGAACGTTATAAAGTCTTTGACCTTGATGTTATTCATGCTGGATCAATGCCTAAACTAAGGTTTGAAATCAGAACTGTTACCTCAGAGTTAATCAAGTTAAATTTCTTGACCTTTGTAATCCATTTCTTCCTGATCATCTGACCGACTGTCTCTGTCCTCCAGGGCACGTGGGGAGAAGAAAATGAACGCATTACAATGCGCACGCTATGTGTACAAGACGGAGGGTATGCGAGGCTTTTACCGGGGCCTGACGGCATCGTACGCTGGCATCTCTGAGACCATGATCTGCTTCCTCATTTATGAGACGCTGAAGAAGTACCTAGCACAGAGTCGATTCACCACGCCTGCCACCGACACAGAAAAGAGGGCTTCGGATTTCCTGGGCCTCATGCTTGCTGCTGCGTTTGCCAAGGGTTGCGCCTCCTGCATAGCTTATCCACATGGTAGGTTGTTTTTACCTGTCAGCCAGCATAAACCAGCATCAGCCAGTCTGTCTAAATGTATACATGGATTGCTTGGGTACATGAGGTGACGGGGTATGTGAACAAAAAGCTGAGTTTCCATTCATTTAATTCTATCCCACCTTAAAATAACATTAAAACCGATGCGGTGTATAAACGGGAAATTGGGGGTCGTAAAAGGTCAAATACATGACATCCAAAATTGCGGTCAAAACTGCATCCGCACAAGCAGCGTGCACATGATAGGTTTCGTGCAGAAAATAGTAAGTTGTGCTAGATTACTGCTGTTCTCGACAATGTACCTTTGTAAAAGTGTGGTTTTAGCACTTACTCGCATCAAGAACAAATATAGACACAAACGGGATAGTAAGATCGATTGAAGACTTAAATACTCTTTGATACAAAAACATACTCTGTGTTAATTTTATTGTTAATATTGTATGGGCAAGAATGTATTTTTCTTGAATAGCCACAGGATTGCAAATGTGACATTGATTTTGTACAACAGTTTAACTAAATAAAAAGATAATATTAAGTGACATACATTTTAAACAGTATTGTCACTTTCGTTTTCTCTATTTTGTAACAAAATAAGTGCTAACGAAAGCCACAGCAACCTAAATTAGTTTCGTTAGTGAACGAGTCTGCAGCCTTGAATGAATCTGGAGAGTTCATGATTCAATGACCCATTCATAAATACAGCCACAAATGAATACATGAATGAATGAATTAACAAATTAATAACACCTATTGTTGGTTTTAGGTATTTAAAATGTTTATATTTTAAAGTTATAAATTAAATTATAAATATATAAGATATATATTTAGAAATATTACTTTGTTTTACCTTAATTTCTCTGTTGAACTTTTTAATTGAAAGCTAATAACATAATTTGTGCCATTGTAATTGCATTCATCCCATCCACTTTAAAACATTTGGGAACCACTGCTCTATAGCAATAAGGCAGGACATGGAGTGCATGAGGAATGTAGTGAAATAAGATTGTAATTGATAAAAAAACAAACATAAGGATTCAGACCATTTTTATTACAACAACATGCAGTTATTCCTAATGGGATAAATTGATTTAGTGTCCAGGTCATATTTAACTAAAATAAAGAGGGCAAATATTTATTATATAATAATAATAATAATTTAAGTGCGTCCTTGCAGTGTATATATACATGCAGACACACACGTGTTCGAATAAATGCAGTTCTTTTGAACTTTCTATTCAAAGAATCTTAAAAAAAGCACCACACTATACACCGTATTGAGCAGCACAACTGTGACTGCATAAATGATGCTGAAAATTCAGCTTTGCCATCATGAGTTAATAAAGCTTTACAATATTGTTTGTTTGTTTTTACTGTATTTTGATCACATAAATGCAGTCTTGTTGAGCACAAGATACTTCATTATATGTATGTATATATGTATAATATAATATATTGTGTGTGATGACATTTTCTGGAAAATTTAGATTTCTCATTACGTAATGGAAAAACAAGATTTTGCTTTCCTTTGTACTTTTAATGACCAAGCTTTCCTGGTGTGTCTTCCAGAGGTCATTCGGACACGACTCAGAGAAGAGGGAAGCAAATACAAGTACTTCTTTCAGACGGCACGCCTTGTGGCGGTGGAAGAGGGCTACGCTGCTTTTTACAGAGGACTTATTCCGCAGCTTATCAGACAGATCCCCAACACAGCCATAGTGCTGTCTACATATGAGCTCATTGTCCATCTGCTGGGTGAACCCTCCAAATGAAGCTGCACACAACAAGCACACAAAAAAAACTTTGACCTGCAGCTAACGTGAACAAAATAGAATCCATCGTGGACGCAGATGTTCTTTTGAATTGCCCAAAGACTTTAAATAACTTTTTTTATTTTGAAGTTGAATGCATATGTTATCAGAACTGTTTTGCTTGTTTGTGTGTTATGTAAATGCATCATATTGCATAGCTCTTTGTGTATACTGTATCAGTGTACAGAAAAGGTCATCTAAATATACAATTTAAGTTAACTAAATTATTCTTATTATAAGTAGCAGTGCTTAGTTGTAGTCCATTGAGTTCTTTGGATCTATGATATGGTACATGTCCAAAGGTTTTGGAGTTAATCATTAGCGCATCCATGTTTTATGTTCTTGGAAGGAATGGAAATGAGGGCGTAGAATAACTTTTTAGTAGCTGACATGCTCACATTGCAATGTTTTGTAATACTTTCCTGCTTCGTGACACATAGTAGCATTCTGGAGTCTGACCAATTAATTCCATTCACCTCTTTACTAGAAATGTTACATCTGTTTACTGTACATGTAAAGTTGTTCAACTTTTACAGAAAAGCAGGGCCTTGATGCATATGCTACTGTTGGTTTAATTAAATTAATTATGAAAATTGTTTTATTATTTGTTTTTGTTGGAAATACCTAGTTGAAATGAGCCACATAAATAAATGCACCTTTTTAAAGTCTGTCAGGACGAGTTTATGATTGTTAGAAGGAAAGAGTCAATCCCAGCTGTTTATAACATGAGATTCCAAAACAAGAACATGATCTTTGAGCCTGCTAGTAGTAGATGTCTTATCTCATGTGCCACAATGCTGTACACAAAGTGACAAATAGTATGAATCATTTGTAACGTGGAAGATAATGATCAATTAATGTGAATAATGTGTGCTTTTAAGCATGTAATCATGTTATTTACTGAGTATGATACAATACTAAATTTAGACATAAAACTTTAAGGTGACTGAAAGATTACCACACTGTTTGTACGTTTTTAATATGCTGTAATGTCTCTGTAAAGCTTATAGTGGCTGTTACATAAATTGCCTCAAGAGGGCAGTTTCATGCTATTTAAACCTGTTTAAATTCACTTTGTTGAGCAGACAAGAGGCCTGGTCCATTTTATGCACAGCATACAGTAGCAATTATAAACTCCAAAGAAGGAAACAAATCGAGTACAGATAAATCTAATGGTTTAATCTTAATGAAAAATGCTTATTATATATATATATATATATAGTAAAAAAAAAATACTGTGCTGTTATCATTGTAATTGCATCGGTTAATTATATATTTATATTTTAATACTTTTTTATTATTATATAATATACATTTAATTATATAAAATATATAGTTTTAAATCAAGTTTAAAAATAAAGTAAAATAACGTAATTAGTAGTAGTAGTAGTATGTTTGGAATACTTGCACAAAGTCCAACTTTTATTTTGACAGGTTTTGATTCCGGTCTCATGACCTGGATATGACCATGTTGTAGATTGATGCGCGCTTCTGTTGCCGCATGACCTACTCCAGCGTGCGTTTCTTCTAAATAAGTGAATAACACTACTGTCCCGTTTTGCAATGGAGGCCGTTAACCAAATATTACTACAGTACCCGCCATTTGTAGTCGGTGGTGTCGGAGCGACAGCGATTGCTGCTGGAGGAGCGCTGATCTATAGAATTGCAACCAGGTATTGTAACCCTACCCATAAGATGTCGCTGGGCCTCGTATAGAACACAATTATCTAGCTAGGGCAATAAACTACATTGCACTTGAACGATTGCTTTTCACGATTCGCTACAGTTAACATGCCTCGCAGCCGTATTTGTAGATATCAGTCCTGCAAATAAAAGGCGTGTGCACGGCGGCGGTCTCTATACAAACAAGCGCGCGAGATTTCGTTTAATGACATTTATGTCGTTGGTGCTTAGAAGAACAGACTAAAATTCACCGGTATATTAATAGTTTCCGTTAAAATGTCATAAGTACTACTGTTATTGTTACTGCTGTAAAACAACGACACATGAATATACGATCTTCAAAGTTTCAAATCTTTCTGTGTTCTCTTTTTAAATTCGTTTTCTGATGGCACTATTGGTTATTGATGCCTATTCAAAGTAATTCGGAAAACTATTTACCATGGTAAGAGCAACATCCCTGGAAAAGACTGGTGAAATGGATGGAAATTATAGTTGCTATCAAACTGTTAGAAACGATAAAACAATAGTGGAATATCTCATCTTTAATGAGATTTTGTTTGTAATACACAAGTGTTCTGCACTGATATTCATTGAATAAATCATACTTTGTCAAAACTATACCAACTTGGGTATTTATTTACATGTTTTATTTTATATGGAGTTGTAAGATATGTGAGGCTTTTCCTGGATTATAATTCACAAAAAAAAATGGCCATTTCATTCAGAATCATGCAATGACATGACTTGATGTTATTATCACAGGCAATTTAAAAATGAGTCAATGAGTCAAATTAAAATCAATCTAACGACATTCATGCTACTGTTAGGTATTTAGTCTCAGGACCCGAGACACTGATTGTGCTCTTAGGAAAAACACAATTTTTTTCCATTAGTTTCCAATAAATGTCTTGCCTGTCCCATAGAAATGTATGCAACCAAAATAACTGGACTGCGGGACTACTGCTCAACAGCACATGCGCTAAATAAAACAATAGAAAAAAAGTAAATGTATAAATATCAGAAGAAGTGTGATTCATTAGATGAATGCACTACTGTGTAGTTTGATTGGATGCACAGCTTTTAATGTCAGCAAATAAAAATATGGAGAAAAAAAAGCTATTAATGATTATATATTTAGGCTACTTGCTTTTGCCTTTAGGTTTTTAACCCCAGCTATCTGCAGAACAGACCGTAGTGGAAGAACCACTGTTGTGTTCTGTCAGGTCATCTTAATGGAATTATTGTTTTTCTTCTGTTATTAAGGCATAGTAACTTGCAGCACTGCTTCTAAATCAGACCCTTTTTATTCTACAGGAAGAAACCAAGTCATGTCCAAGTGAATTGTTGGTTCTGCAATCAGGACACGATTGTTCCCTATGGGAACAGAAACTGCTGGGACTGTCCATACTGTGACCAGTATAATGGCTTTCAGGAGGTATTGGCATTATGTTATGAGATTTGTTTGTTCTGTGTAAAGGTAATGTTTGTGAAAAGACTGTATTAGATGTGTATATATTTATACACTAAAACATTTATATCATATTAATATTTATATGATGTAATGTTATGAAAGAAACCTCAGCAAAGCTGAATTTATTTGATACTAAAATATAGTAAAAAATGTAAATGGTAGGCTACTATTTAAAATAACTATTTTCTATTTGAATATACTGTTTTTTAAAATGTAATTTATTATTGCGATGTCAAACTAACTTGTCATCAGCCATTACTAGAAATTCCTGATTTGGTGCTTGAGACATTTTTAATTATCCAATTAGTGTAAAAAAAACAGTTAAATATTATTATTATATATCAATATTTTTTGATGACTAGAACGTTTAATTTAAATTTGTTTTGAGTCTTATGAATTCTTAATAGAAATCATATCATAAATGTCTTTACTGAACAATTTAATGCATTCTTGCTATCTATCATGGTTTGCTCACATGACGTTGCCGTGCGGCAACTTCAAAAAAGTTAATCATTTGAATGGGTAAGTAATTTTAAACCATTCAAGCACAATAAGCAGCGAAACCCATTTACACACACTTGTGTGTCAAAGTCAGAGTCTCTTGCAGCATTATATTTCCTCATAAAATTCAATATGGTGTCTAGGGGTGGGCGATATGACCAAAAACTTATATTACGATATGAGTAATTCTGTTTCACGTTAACGCTATATCATAATATAGTTCATTTTGCTTTAGGGTAAATAAAACGCACTGCTATAGAACAAAGACACAAATTAAATAGACCTACCTAATAAATATACATTTATTCTTATTAAAGTTACAAAAGTGATTCAGTCAAGAGCAGTGAGAGATTTTCTCTTTTTAACTTTAACTTTTTTTTAACTCTTTCTTTTATTTTAATTAGCATTAATAATGTCAGCAGGTAAATTTGGATTCTGTCACTTTAAGACTGCTGCATGGATCCAATATACTCGTGTGTTGTTTGATTCTCAGTTTCTCAGTTCTTTCTTAACTGTTTTATGTTCACATAAGACATAAATTACTCTGTTTACTTGCAAATACATGTCACTTTGACACAGGCTTATGTATTTAACTGTTCAAGTGCAATGACATGGCAGAAAGCACTCAGGTCAGTTCTCACCTGCACTAAAAAACAGCCTCTCAGAGAGTGCACGTATACCTGAAATAAGTTGTCTCTCGTTGCTAATTGTGCTTCAGTGGTTTGAAATCACCTGTTTTAAAACTGCATTGTGCAAAACGCATGCAAAGCCACCTTTTGTGACTGCAGCACAGCAACATCACATGAGCGTAACTGTGATGTTAGTCCAAAATCTTTACTGGTTGATACATTTCTAACGGTTACTTGTGTCTACAGGTATATCACACACTCTTAATGGTGTCTATCCTGACTAAGGTCTATAAATGCAAATTTTGTGTCAAGCAAGTGAGTCTTTGTTTTGCACTTTTGTTTGATCTGTAGAACGGGGACTACAACAAACCCATTCCTGCTCAATACATGGAACATCTCAACCATGGCGTTTCTGCCGGTGTCCCTGAGTCACCGAAGACTCTGCAGTGGGTCAATTGCCAGATGCTCCTCTGCAAGAAGTGTAACCACAACCAGACATTAAAGATTAAACAGCTGGCCTCCTTCATCCCCAGGGATGATGTAGGTTTACAATTGACTCCATTTGATTTTTTAATTTCAAGATTTAAAAGCGCTTTTTATACAGGCAAAAATAATTCATAAAAAAATTCAACAGGTATCTATTTGTTTTTGTGCTTCATAGTCATAATTTTTTAGCTAGAATAAGCAACTTCATGTGCTATTATGTTTAAAATCCTTTTAAAAACTTTGTATAATGTGAAAAGCATCGGCTGAAAAACAAGTAACATACATACAACCATTAATATGTAATGCCATATGTTCACCATAATGGCAGGAAAACTATGATGAGGAGATCGAAGTATATAAGCACCACCTCGAGCAGACCTACAAGTTGTGCCGGCCGTGCCAGACGGCAGTGGAGTACTACATCAAACACCAGAACCGACAGCTGCGAGGTCTGCTCTTCAACCACCAGCTCAGACGCAGTCGGGATGCTGATAAAGCCTTTATTAAGGTGCTGATCTCTATATATTTACATGGTTTCAAATCAAGCCACAAGACTTGACATGAAAAATCCAGGAAGATTTCTTTTTTATATATATATCACTCTGAAGTGTATCTTCAAGAATACTATGGGCTTGATTAGGTGCCAGGAGCTTGACATGGAAAAATGCACTGATTTTAGATGTTGCCCAGATAAAAACTGTAAAACCTGGTTTGCGTTTGTAGAATGTTTCAAGTTTGATTAATGAGCAGTCTGTTTCTAGTCTAGTGTTTTCTTAAAACGCAGATAAATGTGTGGAAGTGATTGCTAGAGATAAGGAAAGACCTGTTCTCTCTTGTTTCTTTTGTGTCCTGATTATTTTTTTGTTACAGCTACTGCTGATTCACATTTCGTCTTTAATCAGGCTTAGCATGGAAGTAGCTAGTGCTTTTCCCATATCAAGTGATCCCTGCTTTTGTTTTCACTTTTGTACAGAACACCCACTCCCTCTGCACGCCGGCTTGGTTGATCTTGCTCAGAGTCCTTGCGTTTCTTGCCTGTGCCTTCCTTGTAGCTGTGGCTTTATCTGGATCTGGAGATGTGTCCCCCTCTGTCAATCAGACCTTAAGCGGAGGAGTCGCCCCGCCTAAACGTGCTCTACAAAACGACAGTGAAAGCAAGACTGATGAGGGCAAAATGATGTGGGACGATCTGGTGGGTCTTTTTCCGGAAGAGGCTGTGGAGAACGCTCGACTCATCTGGCAGTCCGGAAGTGACCACCAGATGGCTGTGGCCTCTGTTGGTCTCCTAACTTTCATCACAGGAGTCTTGATGGCAGGACCTGTCAGGTGAACCAATTAAAAATATACATAATTGATTCATTCATATATATGTATATATATCATTCAATATATATATATTAGGGCTGGGATAAACGATTATTTTTTTTTAACGATTAATCTAGCGATTATTTTTTCGATGCATCGATTAATCTAACGATTAATTTTTCCTGCCCGATTCGGTTACAATTCGATTCGATTACCGATTATCTCCCCATTAAATGCCTAATAGCAATTTATACATGTTGATTTAATTATCTGAATGAAAAAACAAATTCCTTAACATTGCAATATATGTTTATTGCTCTTAAAATTCCAAAGTAAGACTATACAAGAGCAATGCATTCAATAAAACCTTGAAAACATAAAGTAGGCTACACACACACACACACACACACACACACACACACACACACACACACAAATAAATAAATAAGTATTAACCTACAACAAAGAAACATAATATACGATTTTTCTATGTATGCAGCTCAGCCTACAGGCTATGCCCATCGATTAAATATCAAAAAGTTGGTTAATCAAATCCGGGGACACACTGCAAGCGTGAGCGTCTCGGCTGCGTGGCGTGTCCGTTTTTGTTTCGGCTCACATGTTAACAGGTTGGAGTTTGCACACTGCCTGTGACGCGCGGAAAACGCGTGCATGCTGGAAATAGAAGAGCGCCTATTTTTCACGCGTGTTGGGAGCGTCTCCAGGCAAAATAGAATAGGAAAAGATGTTTATATAGCATTATGACACGAATACATATTATTAAATTACATTTTCATGTTTGAAAGTCTGTAGGTTTACATAAATGCAGATATAGGCCTAATTGTAATAATAAAAAACGTCAATTATCGATTTTGAAATATTGCAACTGTCAATACAGAACGACATATTCTGTAGCCTATTTTGCCGTCAATACCATAGATATGTGGCTACTCCCGACGTTTTCTTTGCTGTATCAGTAGGCTATTTCTGTTTAACATTAGGAATAGGGCTTCCCTCCGCATCAATAGCAGCAGCAGCGCCGCGTCAGACACGCTTCTAGTGTCCAAAGGCAGAGAAAACGCCACGCAGCCCCGTGGCTGACCCGCAACAGAAACGCCACGCGCATCCGCAGCATGACAGTGAAAACAGTTACATGTAGAGTGCATTACGGGCGCCAATATTCCGTTTAAAACCGGAATAGTCCTGGGATGAAACTGCTCACTTAGAGGATGGATACCCTCGGTCACATCAGCGCGATTAGACAGTGAACATTTTAAATTTAAAACAGCTTATTATGTAGGTAACGTAGCCAATGTGTCCGATGCTTTCACTTGATGCAAACGTTTGTTTTTATGATTAAAATACATAAAATATTACCAAAACATCTGTCTTCCTGTGTGCAGAAATTTGTTTATGTAGTCGTGACAACAAAACGCGTGCGCGCATGCCTGTGATGCTCCGTGCGCACCGCGCGCCAACCCCATAGACTGTGGCCAACCCGCAAGCCTTGCACTTCTGAAAGTCTGAGGAGCCACTCGTGTTGCTACCATAGATATACATAATAAATAATATACTTAATTACATAATATACTTTATTATGTACATCTATGGTTGCTACTACTCTCCGGCGCCGCCATCTTTACTTTGAGTCTGACGAATCGACGCGCATATTTTGCGTCGACGTATTTTTTTCGTCGACGTCATCGATGACGTCGACGCGTTGTCCCAGCCCTAATATATATATATATATATATATATATATATATATATATATATATATATATATATATATATATATATATATATGATTCATTCATATACATATATAATGTATGATATTGAATGTGTATATGTAAAATAATATATACATTTTTATATATTTATTTTAAGTGTTGTAATTATATATATATATATATATATATATATATATATATATATATATATATATATATATATATATATATATATATATGCAGTATAGAATGTAATGCAGTAATAAATTGATAAATGTGCTGATTTTATTATTATTATTTATGTATTAAATATATTATTAAATGTTAAATTATAATTGGCTAAATATATATATATATATTTTTTAAAGGTTGAGGAGGATTGACGCTGTGGCATCTGTGCTTTGGTTCCTCGTCATATGTTTTTACCTGGCCGAGTGTTACCTCAAGACGGACATCCCTGACTGGTTGGAATCTGTCAAGTTTGGCATCACTTCTGTGTGTTGTCTGGTGGGATTCGCTGCCGCTGTGGCAACACACAAATCCACGAGTCGAAGAGCCAGAGGTCGCAGGTCAGAATCTGAGCAGTGACACTAAGCTAAGACATTTTATGGGACACTTTTGGGACGTGTAGAATCAAGGGCTTGATTTTTCTCAGCTTGGTACATTTTCCTCCCAGCTGTCTTCAGTTAATACTAATAAACTAATACACTGAATATAAACCTTCATGGCCTTTAAGATACTTGCTAAATAGGCCTTAGAAATTGATTGATAAAAAAAAGGTTGATTTTTGTTGTGGATGACCTTGCCCAAAATACTAGTAAATGATTTTTTTTGTAGTTTAGCATGTGATTTGCCTAATTTGACAAAGGCAGAGCATCTCAATTTCAGACATTTTGCATTTGGTTTGAAATGACAGTTAATTATTCAGACTGGGTAGCTACTAAAGATAGATTAGTTCTATAAGTGAATGTTTTTTTCATTTTTTTATGCATCTTGCTGTGTATAATGCTGTTATTGCAATATACATTAAGAAATGTAAAGGTGCTTGAGGAATTTTTTCACCCCGTATTAGATACTAAACCCTGATTCATTGCAGCTTAGAAGCGGTGCTTAAAATGTATGATAAATCATCTACAACTTAAAATGCCTTGCTGCGTCAACTATACCCACTATCTAATCAAACTATAAAAAATACTGTATTATGCCAATCTAATAACAAATGCAATATTAGCAGAATTAAGTTGCTAACATACAAATATGTTATACTTTAGCTCAAGTGCTTTTAGTTTTGACATTAGGCTACAGCAACACATTTGAGAGAGTTTATGTCAAATATTTGTGCTTTGAGCATCTCTTTGCTCAGATTCTAAATGAACCTGAATTTCAAGTCATAAAGTCTGACTCCGTCTCTACCACCGGTTCAGAATCATTACAGAATTGATGCAATATTTTATGTTTAAAGACACCAAGTACTTTGAATAGCACTACGCTTATGACATTATTATACTGTAAAATGTAATGAATGCACTACATTGTATTACATGCCATTTTAGCTTGAATACTACTAACCACACTAAACCTCTGTAACATGTAGCCATCTCTTTTGAGTGTCTCTAACAAAGACACATTTTCAAAAGTTTTTACAAACAGCTTTAGAGGGATTGTACTTTAGTGTAATTTTCTCACAATTGTTTTTTTTTGCTGTATTCTAGAAACATGTGACATCATGTGACAGTACAACTGTAGATTGTATGTTTTTGTAGATGTGCATCACTGTATTTCCCAAGTAACTGTATGCATGTGGCATATGCTGTGAAGTTTGTTTTTGCTGTGATCGAACACTTACTAATGTGACTTAGACATTTACCGTCCGCAACTTCTGTTATTTAAATCAAGTGTACTTTAAGCTCATTTCTCTTGGATGTGTATAAACTCATACAGATCTTGTGGTACTTGTCCACATCCAAAATACTGTAACTTTTTTGACATGCTTGTAAGACAAGCTTTCATTTATAATTTTACATTACCAAAAGGTGAGGTGCCTAAATGAAGCTCCATTAAAGGGATAGTTCACCAAAAAGTGATAATTCTGTCATTTACTCTACCTCAAGTTGTTCCAAACCTGTATGAATGTCTTTCTTCTTTTGAACTCGAAAGAAGATATTTTGAAGAATGTTGGTAATCAAACATTTAATAGGCCCCAATGACTTCCATTTTTTTTTTTTTTTTTTTTTTGTCATACTATGGAAGTTAATGGGGTCTATCAACAGTTTGAACATTCTTCAAAATATCATCTTTTGTGTTTGGCAGAAGAAAGAAATTCATACAGCTTTGGAACAACTTGAGAGTGAATAAATGATGACACAATTTTCACTTTTGGCCGAACTATCCCTTTAACAAGGTAACGTTTATGGTAAAGTGTGTGTGGCACATTTCTTCTTTGAATATTTGACTGTAGACATCTGTGTTCTTGAATATTTAGTTTTCTGTATCCTCATTATGATAGTTTTTCTTGCCAAAGGCTGATGGTTGGTAAATACTAATAATAGTGTGTATTTAGACTTGACATTGATACAAGTATCTCAAAACCATGTATAACATTTAATTAGCACAGCGCATTGTAATTTGAGAGTATACTCAATCCTTCATTGACTACCTTTTTTTTTTTACCAGACAGTTTAGATTGTTCGGTAGTATGAGATCTCTCTCCAAAATTTCATGTGATTTTAAAATGTGAGTAAATAAGCTGAATTTATTGTGATAGGACCTGTAAAGGTGAAATCAAGGATCTGGTCGTGTTGTATCAGAAGGCGCATGGTGATGTCAAGAGATTGATTGACTGGAAGGAAAGTTAATTTGTTCAAGGAATTTTATTGGTATTCAGTCAAATTCATTTTTATACTTAGGCAATTTCAAATCTCAAATGGACCTGAATCTGTTGTGGCCTCTGACCACTACAAATTTAAACTGAATATGATGTGGTGTTTTTGGAACTTTTTGATTCTTCATTGCTAGCAGGCTCTAAAGAGTTGTCTGATTTGGAGAAAACTCTAAACTGATGGCTGTGCGGTTTCTGGTATATCATCAACACCTGATCAGTGGTTTCTTGTGATTTTTGACCTGGAATGACCCCAAAGATATAATGTGAAATGAACAAGTGCATTGTTAAATAGTGTGAAACTGTTTCCGTCCAGACACTTAAGCTCAGATTTGTTGTAATAATGTTTTGGAGTTTTGTGCTTTTGAGTAAAGCAGAATTTTGGAGCAATTGCTGTATTGTGGAATTACGTTGTATTGCATTTTTTTATACTTGTATTATTTAATCCTATTACGAAGTGAAATAAAACTGATCAAATTTGAACTGTGTGTGACATTTCTTTAAAACTATTTAATTTTTAGATTAACTTGAAGATAGTTTGAGATGGAAGCTGTTGTGCTTTTATAAATTAGTAAATCATAACCAAAAAATCTGCGTGACTAGAATCTAAACTCAGCATGTGAAAATGGACTGAGATATTACCGATGTATGATTTCAAATGTTTACAGATATACTAGCTTAAATTGCATGATTTTGTTTATATATGCTTTTATCAGCATTGAAATCTTTACTTCACTGAAATCTACATGATCAGATATACATTTTACACAGCATCTGCATAATGTTTTCTTATTTTCTGTATCTTCAGGCTTTTCAATTCTGTGGAAATCAATTTTCTGCAGTTACTTTCTTTAAGTGAAACACAATAGTCTTCAACCATAATAGTAACTAAAGACTTAACTGCTCCATAAAACTCAACGGTGGACCATTTCTGCTCTGTCTGTTGCAGGTATCTGTCTGGCAGTTCTCCAGGGCCATACTACAGTAATCACTGTTCCCTGCTGTCTGCACCTGTGTCTGGATGCTCTACCTTCATTCCAACGCCTCCTCCCAACCTGTCACAGCTGCTCATCCGCCAACAAAGCCATAGAACGCGCAAATCCTCGCCCTCCTCGCTGCCTGGGCGACTGAACAGGGCCCTCTCTCTGGGAACTATCCCCTCCCTCGCACGAGCAGGTGAGTACATGTTTAGGTAAAACATAATATAAATGCTAATTGTCACTTTTGTACGAATTGTTAGAACATAAGTCTGGTAATGTTATATGGATCTATTTTTATTATAGATTTAGCATTTAAATGTATATATTGATTTAAAAAATAAATAAAAATGAATCACATAATATTTCTGTAATTAATCATATCTAATAGTGCAGTTTTTAATATATTATTTGGGCTGTCAATTGATAAAAAATGAACTAATTAAGCACACATTTTTTCTGTAATTATTTGCAATGTAAATTTTTTTGCCATTAATTATAGCCGTTCAACATTACAGTATAATTCAAAGCTTTCAATTTTATCATTTATTAGACTGTTATAACTTCTAATTTAAGTGGACTTTAAACATTTTCACATAAATCTATTGAAATAAGTCACATTTACCTGAGCTTGTCAATATATCCACACTTTGTATTTTTTTCTATTGGCCCAGTCAGACCGGTTAAGATTTTTACTTGCCCTGCAAAAATGCACAAAGTTGTTTTTGACCCATGATGTAAAGATTTTTTTTTAGGTAGGTCTAACAGGTAGAATATATACAGAAATTGAATAAAGTTATCAAACGCTTCAGTCTTCACTGCATAAATTTTAAATTCAATATAGATTAATCCCTATTAAATCTACAAATGTTCTTCAGTCAAGAATGAGTGAGTGATTATTATTATTTTTTTTCCTTTTGTTCTTTGATTAACATTAAAGACAGACAGTATATCAGGGAATCAGATATCAATTAATTATGGACATAAACAAACAAGTAAACAGTTTAGGTGGAATTAACAGGAGTTAACCTTTTCTGCTCTCATTTAAAGTACAACTAACATGTCTTCAGGTTTAATTAACAGTAGGTTACCTGCTACTACTACAAACAAGCGAGCGACTTATTAAGAACATCTCTGTCTTTTCTAAAGTGTTTCCATGCACTAGACTGCAATGGTGACTTGATAATTTCTCGCTCGTTGGCTTCTCCTCTGCCACCCGCCATGCCGCCACGCGTCGTGTATAAACGAGACTTAAAGCTACACTGAAGTTTGATAAACGCAAGTTAATTCTTCAGTTCAATCTTTGTGTGCTAAAAAGGCACATAAGTTCCTGTAAAGATAGCAATACACATTCTCCTTTTTTTGCCAAATAAATGAAAAGCATGTCATCAATGTCTTCTCTCTTGCTGTATCAAAATATCACTTTCCTCAGAGATGGTCAGGTTTAGTTTGTGCATGATTAGGCTATGATATAATTTGTTTTAAATACTGTATCCTAAATTGTGGATAATTAATATATCATATGCTGCAGTACATTTCTGGATAAAAAAATTTAAAAACAAGAACCATACAGAACGGAAAACCCTACAACCGTGATAGGAACCGTACCGTGGGTTTTGTGGCGCCCCTAATATGCTTCTAAAACACAATCATCCGCTGCAGTTTTAATCCATTTTATTTATTGTTTTTGGTACTTATTTAAATGCATTTTTTTAAACAGACTGAGAGTCCATGCTTTTATTGTTTTTGATTTTTTTGTGGTTATTTAAAATGTTTTCCATTTTTAGTGTTAAATAGTCTTTGGAAATTAAAGTTTATTGGTCTTTGAAAAGATGTACCTGCATTTTTATGCCATTATCATTATTTTAGATGAAAATGGTCTCAGAACGACAATATTATCGTTTATTGCAATAATTTCTTGGCCAATTTATCGTCCAGCAAAATTTGTTACCGTGACAGGCCTATGTGTGTGTTGTGTATAATTAGGTTTCTTAAATATATACATGAATGAGTGTGTATTTATATATACATAATAATAATAATGCACAGTACTACACACACATTATGTAAACATAAACTTTTATTTTGGATGCGATTAATCGTTTTGACAGCAGCTTTGCTGTATTCTTATAGTATTTTACATATTTTTCTTAACCATGCATATAGCCTCTGCTGATTATCAATATTTAAATTAAATAACAATTGCAATAAAAATGACAAAAATAAGGACAAATTCACTTTTTACATGTATACTATTAAAATGGGTGTTCTCCTCATGTAATGTAGAAAAAATGTGTTTATGAAGATGAGAGTTGTGCTGGTAGTGAGAGGCCCCAGGTGCTGCTTTGTGGAACTAGTGCAGAGGTGCATGATGGGAAAGATTTGGGTCACTGACTGACTGAATGCGTGGTACAAGAAACTCGGCTCACTCTTCACCCCAGACGGTGCCGCACCTAGCAGGGGAATTTTGCCAACTGCCAAAGAAAACTATGAAGTGTGATTGAGAAATAAGTCTGTACGGTGTCTCCAGCTACCTGCATGTTACTGGGATTTTTCTATCACAGATGGGTTTCGAGTTACAGGAAGTGACTTCTTTACATTGTTTTATTAACAGCTGGTCTGTTTAACCTTATTTAAATTTAAGAACAAATATTTGACCTATAAATAAAATGTCTTTATTTACTGTCATATGGTTCTAAAACCGAATGCTGATATTTCTTCAGTGGACTTTTTTCACTATGCATTATGACAGTTCATGTAATGACTACACGCTATTGTGCGAGGAACATTATTTACTTATAATGTCTTCTGCTTTAGCTCTGGCATCAAATATGATAATATTATCTATTACTGTATGGAAAAACATTTTTAAAAGTTAATAACAAGTTTTTTTTGTTTGTTTTTTTGACTTTTCATAACCTACCAACATATTGTGCATATTAAATATCAAACGGATTGCAGAGACATCAGCTTGGTTTACCATAGCTTTTAACTTTGACTTATCAACGGGACTTTGTAATACACACAGACTTTTAAAGCCCGGGATCAGGATGATGTCGGGAGTGGTGTTTAAATGACTGTTGTGAGACGGCAGAAGAGCATTGGCTTGTTTCATGTGTGTATCTTCAGAAGAGACCAGATGAGATGGCAAATGTCAGCCTCCTGTAATCAGGTGCAGCGGCTCGGCAGGTGCGATTAAAAAAGGCCAGAGTTTGATGTTCATGCTCGTGATTTAATCACACACAGTTGACTGTGAAATCTCATTGCATTATATAGAGGTGGGCATTTTAATTTGAATGTTATTTCATCTTCAACAGCTAACAAAAGTTTTAGTTTGATTCTTATTTAACAGAAATATCAGAGTCCGGTTAGATCTCGTTTAAACAGAATCATTAGCGTATCACTCATCTCCCCATCAGACTTCAATTGGAGATCTTGAAAAGGCTCTTGTGTGAGCAGGGCCGTTACCTGCTCCATCATGTAGCGTCACCCATCTGCTCTGTAATGTTCAGTGGTGGTGCGGCTCCTCTCTACGGCTGCAGCTGTGTTGGAGACATTCCTGGAATGACAGTAGGAGAGCATTAAATGACCCTACTTTACTGTTGGATGCTTTTGTATAATAAATAAAAATTCTAGGAATTTCTGTCAGCCTTATTGTGGTATGGTACCTTGCTTTGACATTTTAAGAAAGTATGGAATGTTATGGCTAATGTGTGTGTGTGTGTGTGTGTGTGTGTGTGTGTGTGTGTGTGTGTGTGTGTGTGTGTGTGTGTGTGTGTGTGTGTGTGTGTGTGTGTGTGTGTGTGTGTGTGTGTGTGTGTGTGTGTGTGTGTGTGTGTGTGTGTGTGTGTGTGTGTGTGTGTGTGTGTGTTACAGTAAAGACATTTAAATGTTAAAATGTTAACATTAAAATGTTAAAAAAGATTTCAGTTTCAAATAAATGCTGTTCTTTTGAACTTTCTATTTATCAAAGAACTCTGGAAAAAGTTTCCCCCAAAAATTAAGCAGCACTTAATTTAATAAAACTTAACTGTTTTCAACACTCATAATTATCCAGAAGTTTCTTAAACAACATATCAGCATATTAGAATGATTTCTGAAGGATCATCATGTGACACACTCAAGACTGGAGTAATGATGCTTTTAAAATATATTCAAATAGAAAACCTTTAAATCTTAATATTTCACAATATTTACTGTTTTAATGATTGTTTTAATAGATTAAAAAGATGAAACATTAGATGGAAGATTAACTACCATTAGTGTTTTTCCCCCACTATGGTAGTCAATGGCTGCCGAGATCTGCTTGGTTACAAACATTCTTCCAAATTTCTTCCATTTGTGTTCAGCAGGACAAAGACGTTTAAACAGGTTTGGACAAAATTGGGTGTGACTAAATGATGACCGAATTATCGCGCGCTTCCATAGATCATGCGCTGAACTTCCACTCCCATTGGCGCTTTTTTGGAATTGCGCTAAATCTGGCCCTTAAACTTAAAAAAAAAAAAGAATTATTTAACACTTTAATGCAATCTTTAGCAAATCTCAAGAGTATACATTTTTCATGCTTTACATTACATTTTTACATTGTTTGTTTTGTGATGATTAAATCAACTTCTAGCATATAGAATTGATTTTAGTTTTTAGTGTTTATTTAAAATGTATTTAAATAAAATATTGAATGGAATTATAATATCTGCAATTTTACCAATTGTCAGCCATAACATGCAAATAATTAATGGCTTATAGGTATAGGACAAAATGGAAACTTTTTCTATGAAGTCCAAAAGCTTATAAATAAGAATAAATGGAGCTATAATGCATAAGTATTACTATTAGACTTATAAGTAATTATATATATATATATATATATATATATATATATATATATATATATATATATATATATATATATATATATATATATATATAAATCTAAATATAACTGTTTTTATAATACTGTTTTGTCTTGATGAGTATATGGATAATAATACTTATAAATAGGGCTGTAATTCATTATAAACATGGAAAATAGAAATTTACTGTTTACTAAGAAATTCAGTATTTTTTCAGGTTGCATATTTTACCAACATGTATGTATGTGTGTGGATATATAATGTTATATTATACACAACAAATCTGGTGTATGTGTGTATAAAATCTTATTTTGCTTATTTTACTTGTAGATTCAGGTTTCCTGTTCAGTGGAAGTAGACCATCTTTACAGTGTAAAGACTCGCCACCTTCAGGTAACTCAAGAAGTGAAGCAATAGCTGTTTACATCTTCATGCCCTGAAATCAGATAAATCATATATTCATTGGTAATTTAATCTTTTCAACAGACTACTACTCCCTAAAATCTGGAAGCCGACCCGCCTCTCCTGGACCGTCTCCAACCCCCTCCGTGGCAGGTTCTGTCACTTCCACCTCCAGCTCCGCCAGGCAGCGTCGGCCGCTCATCAGCCCAGCTAGACTTAACATCAGTGGGCAAAAGCTGCAGCTCTTTACCTCTCCTTTGGAGCCTTTCAGTTTGGCCTCACCACCTCCCTTTCTTTCAGAGCAAAGCCACATGCACAGCAGAGGATTCTTGCCTGATGTTCCTCACTTCCATTCACAGAATCAAGGTATAGGACACATTTGGATGTATTTTTTATTCTAGATTAAAGTCCTTAATGTAGAAAGAGAGTGTCTTCAGTGTGTTTCTGTTGACCATTTGAGCTGATATATATTATACAGTGGCCCTTAAAAGTCACCATGAAATCAAAATTGACACATTATTATTTATGAAATATTGCGATATTATTTAAAAATAATTTATTTAAATTATCTTTTTTTTCATATGTCATTGTAATTTCTAATCAAAGTAATTGCCCCTTATCCAATCAATTGATCCAATCAATTCCTGATGGCCAAAATCAAGTCCCGCTTCACATTTATTCTTATTTGAGAAGCTGTTTCATTCAGATACACCTTACGATAGGGAAGAAAAGACTATCGTAACTTATGCTGACAAAATATTCATTAAAAAATAAATAAAAATAAGTGTCAACGGTTTTTGAAATTATTAGTATTTTTTTCTTAAATGCCTGAATGTTTTCTTTCGGGCCACTGTATGTGAAACCTGCTGTTGATATTTTTAAGGAACATTCTTCAGTCTATTTTAATATAAGTGTTATCCTAATAACAACTGAAGTAATTAATTTAAAACCCTCCACTGAAGTAATTATTTTAAAACCTCATTTAATTCAAATCTGTTGGCTTTTTAGGTAAACGTTTATATGTTCTGTTCTAAAAAAAATTGAATCTTTTGATATTGATATAGATATGATTTTGTTGGGGATTCAGGTTCACTGATCGATGAGGGCAGTGTGTTTGAGCATGTGGAGAAGCGAATGGACAGTTCCTCTTCATCTTCAAACTGCCATGTAGACACGACCACAGGAAATGAAGCCGAGAGCAAGCCTGGATGGAAGGGTAAGAATGGGAATTTTGTCAACAGCAGTGTTCAGACTAATTTCGTTACTCAGTTCTGCATAGTTATTTATTGTTTTTGTGTTTTTCAACAGGCTTTTTGGGCCTGACACTTTGGCCCGGTCTAATGTTTACCAGCCTGACCATCAACCTAACCTTCATAAGCATCTATCTCTATTACAATTGGAGATGAGACTAGGTCAGACATCAGGAGTTCAATGTCAAACTGAGATGTACACTGGTCTTAGTCACCTGTGTGCTCAGTAAATCTGGGTCCTTTACAGGAAACACGTGGATAATGTTTCTCTTGGGTGACAACTACAACTTTATTTTTGCTGCTGCTGAAATAAAAAAGGATTGTTTCCTGGCTCACATAAATGAGAAGACGGTATTCTCTAAACTTCCCTGTTAAATTCACAACAGCTGAAATTCTACATTACGCCGCAAAGTATGATGTGAGCTTTGTAAAACATGTTTTCGGACATGTTCAATCATTTGTTTGTTTTTAAACACTGGATGTGTATCAGAATGAATGATTGTGCCATTTCGTTCAATAGAATGATGGTGGGCATGTGACATCTTTATTAAAAATGAATTTGGCTTCTTTGCCATATTGCTGTACATTAAATGTTTCTGTTTATCCTACTTCCTCAAGGATAATGCCGTCTCATATCATTATCTGAATGATGTGATATTATAAGGTGCAATATGTTTGTGTTGATCTACTTATGTCAACAATGTGACACTGAAATATTGGGTTTAGCAAATGTTTGTTACTGTGTCCACTGAGCCTCTGCTTCTGATTGGCTCATAATGTAAAGAAAAACAGGATAGCGTGGATGTTTTGTACATAAGATAAAGGCTTGTCAATTTCCATACTGAAATAAATCTCCCTCGTAATTGTTACATATTGGTGTGTCTTGTATGTGACATCTATGTCAAGTAAACACTGCTTAAGTAAACACATTCCTTAAACTTTCACTGTATTTGTAAAGTCACTTGTTTAGTGAAAAGGTCAACCGTGAAGATAGATCTGAAGGGCTTTCCATGACCTTCTCCTTGATAAGTTGAAATTATCCATCTTATAATTATCATGATGTTTGAAACACTTCAGGCATGTTGCCTTTTTTGAGTAAATGTGTTAGAGTACAATATAATAATGAACTTTTTTAACAATGGGAACCGAAAGTATATTATGAAAAGTATTCCAGAGTAACAGTTTATCTTTCTCCATCACTGGTTGAGTGGAGACAGTCTGTCTCCTGAAAGAATGATAACAATCTAGATTCTCTCAGTATAGGATGTTTTACTGCTCAGAGTGGTGGTTATTTGAAAGATGACTAGGCTGACGGTGTCCATTTTATTTCCATAATGCAAAATCATTTTAATTATAATCTGTAAATGGGTTTTGAACCCTTTAATAATGGAGGTTTACCACTCAGAACTGCACTGTATTTACTATGACAGTGTAGTGAATGTGCAAACTTTAATGGAGGTAATTGAAGATCTGAGGCACTAGTTGGCAATGAATTTGTCGATGCACATAAGGATGAAACTAGCTGAGTGGGAAATTCCAAAGAAAAGGGGCAAGTTAATACTTGCATCTGGCTGTAAGAATGTTTAATGTTATATTCAGACAAACTCATGTTGGGGGCATATAATCTATGGTCAATTAAATAATCTGTACATCCCATAAATCATTATGATATGGTGAATTTACTAAGTAAATTTTCAGGCGTTGCACTAACGTACAAATTAGCAGATTTAACCGAATTCATGATTTATGTGACGTTTTATATTTAGTAGATCAAACCTGTTGATATTAATGTTAAAAAATGTACTGAGAAATTAATATTAACAATTTAAACAAAAAAAAGTTTGGTAACACCGTTCCACTGTCCCAGTTACTATAGTAATTACTACAAATTGAGCTCAATTACATGGAACTAACCCTTAACCGGTTACACTATATTTAAAATAAAGTGTAACCGGATTAGGTTTAGAGTTAGTTGTGTCATTGTTACAGTGTAATTATATATTAAAGTATTGAGCAACATTAAGTACATGTATTTACTATTGGGTTAGGATAGGAAAAGGATTTCGCTGAGGGTTAGTTGCATTTAATTATGCATCATTTACTGTTATTACTGTGGCAAGTACATGTAACGTGTAACAAGGTCACTAAAATAAAACGTTACCAAATATAATGTATCCAAATGTTTTATTTAATTTTAGGAAAACAAGCTTTCTGAGCTCACAATACATCAAATGACTATGCAGAACATATCACATAGCTATTACATTTTTTTTTTTTTTTTTTTAATTCTGGTTCAATTTAAGTTTACTATACATGCAAGTTAATCTTAACTCTGAATTCACACTACTGTAAACTATGAGTATAATTATTGCTTGTATAATTGAACATCTACAATTCATTCCAGTGCATAAGCACTATCAGAAAAACAGACACTGCACTGCCACTTTTATACTTTCTAAAAGGGTTGATATATTTAGCTATTAAAAAAGATTTTAAATCTTCATTAACAGATAAAGGTATCAAATACATGCTTTACTAGCTAGACGTGTGTTATATTGATAATATAGATGCTAAGACGCCAAGGTCTTAACAAGGCGGTGTGTTTGATGAGATCTCGCTGTCTGTGATTGGACGGGCCATTGGTGGGAAAACAATTGGGCATACCTGAGTTTACAAACCTGATGCTCTTTGTTCTTGAACCATGCGCAGCCCAAAACCTTAGCGATAAACTTAAATGCGTTTGGATGTTATATGATTTGTTAATATTATGTATATTTTATACTTTTAAATACCGATTAAAGGTTATACACATAAACCTTTTAAAACATGACAAATAATGCAGGGGTAGAACAATAGCTGCAATCTGACACTTAAAACTATAGCAGCCTATTTTTTATATATATCCAAACCAATTTTTTTTATTAGGTTGCGCAATAATTCAAATTATTAATAATAAGGATTAAAAGAAAACTGAATTTTATTTCATTGATGTTGGTATTAGCTAGCGAGGGCACACACATCAAACAGATAGGCTATGTTTACTGTAACGTTTACCAAGCAGTCAAAATACGTCTGCGACCCTCGCGACCCTCTTTCATGTTGAATTTGCGAACTTTTGACCTGTAGTTTCAGGATACCGACTGGAGGCAGGGCAGGTAGGTGGAGACTCAAGCAAACCTGAAACACACCTGAGCACTTTTAACTTTACATCTGTGCAGTGCGCTACAGGGGCTCTCAGCGTTTCATTCATCCAAGCCCAACCTTATGGATCGCTGCGCGGGATCTGGGGACCTGCAGTCCCGTGATACCGGAGAGAACGGACCGGGTACCGCTGGGGATGGAGGAGCCGCTCCAGCACCTGAAAAGCCTCCTTATTCGTACGTGGCTCTCATTGCAATGGCCATCAGAGAAAGCGAGAATAACAAGCTCACTCTCAATGACATTTATTCATACATTATATCCAAGTTCCCATACTACGAAAAGAACAAAAAGGGGTGGCAGAACAGCATCAGACACAACCTGAGCCTCAACGAGTGTTTCGTGAAGATTCCCCGGGAGAGCGGCGGGGAGAAAAAGGGGAACTTCTGGACGCTGGATCCGGCTTTTAGCGACATGTTCGAAAAAGGCAACTACAGGCGCAGGAGGCGCGTCAAGAGACCTTACCGAGCACCACCGTTACCTTCTGGATTTAACTTCACCGACTCGTACTGCATGCAACAGGAGCATGTTTACTGGCAGACCCCGTTCGTCAGCACCAGCTCCTGGAGTCACCAGTCTAGTTCTCCGACGCACATCTCCGGCTACCTGCAGCCCATGCTCGGCAACGCACGCCCTCTGTCTCCAAACGATTACGCCAATTCTCCCGTGAGTTATTACCAGGGTCATCACCATCATTTTCATCCTTCCTACAGACCGTACCACCGGCATCCGAACGCTCTGGTGCCTCTGAGCGGCATGACTCCGCCGGTGAGCCCGGGCGGAAGCTCCATCTCCTCCTGCAGCTATCCGCAGCAGAATAGCCACCAGGACTGGTAGTAGGCTACATCATCCATTTGACTGATGGACAGACATGTGAAAACTGAATATAAGTAGGCTAACATTTTACAAAATACACAAATGTTAAATGTGCTGTTTCAAGAAACTAAGTTCAAATGTTGCTTTCGGTTAAATGTGTTGGGATGGTTGCATTAGTTTGATTAATGTAACCTGAATGCAGTAGCCTAATGGGCAGTTGTCTTTTGTGGCTTGTTGTTATTTCGAAGACGATGAGCTGTTCGAACGGTTGGTTATTATTTTCCATAAATTTCAGCAAATGTTAAAAGGAAACATCAAGTTATGCATATTTATTTTTACCATTATGTAGCCTACTGGATTCAATATCCTGTCATAGATGTACAGTTTTGCATAGCAGTTTTCTGTTAAACATATTTTTGCTTTGGAAACTTTGCACAAGTCGTTTACAAGAGTGCTTTACACATGGAATATTGTATTTTCGTTAAAGATGTTTTTGTATATCGAATAGACATGTTTGGTGTCGTGTCATATTCCTGAAGTTATTTTTTATATGTAAATGTTCATAACCTTTTCACTGATAAAATTCAGATAACTGATCGTACAAGTCTCGTTTATTTTGCTTTGCTATTTTAATTTGGTCCAACCTAATTAAACAAATTCAAATATTTTAACATAGCATGCCACTTATTTTGAAAACAAAACAAAACAAAAAACATTTATTGTAGCTGTAGAGTAGGCTACTTACTTAATTGTTTTATTTGAAAAGTGCAAATGCCAATGGAAATCACTCAGAATCTAATTTATATATGTATAAATGCTGTATGCACAGTGCAATAATTCATTATAATGAAAACTTCCTACAATAAAATATGGAGCAAGATCATAATTCTATTAATTCTATAACACATTTTGTAGTTAAATGGCGCCCCCTTCTGGCTTTTGATGTAAGGACGTTTAACTTCCTATAATAACATCATACCGTTAATGTTGACTGACCTCTGCTTATAGATTTATCTAAATATGTTTTATTGTAGTGGGGGTTATTGGTATATATTGATACAGTGCACAATCTCTTGACATGTTTTTATGAATCCGTGCATTTATTGGGTTTATTTGCAGAAAAGGCATGAAATATATAGCACTTTTTATTTATATGTCCATTCTTTTATGTTGATATTAGTCCACTCACTAATTTTGGTTAGTCTAACCAATTTATCCAATTTTGGTTAGTCGTGTCATGTGCAAGACTAAATACTTAAACCTTTTTTTCTTTTCTTTTTTTTTTTTGCTGCCTTTTAACAGAAATATCATGACATCCTTTTATCTTGACATAAGAACGTCATATTCAAACACAAGCTTCTGGTTGAACAAAAGAGATCATTTGTAGTGAAAGACGGAGTGTGAATCCCAAGGAGAGTCAAGGCACTGAAACTGTTGCCATGGAGAGGAAAGACTGTTACTTTTACAGCTTAATTTAATGCAAGATGAAAGACTTACTTTTACAGCTTCATTCAATGCAATTTTTTTAGCATTATAAGTCCAATAGGACTAGACTAGAGCTTGGTCTGAGAAGCAGGGTTGTATATTCATCCATAATTTCCCTTAAAGGCATCTGAGGCCTCTTCCTACAGCTATATTTGATTAGTTTAGAGGCTGTAATGACATTGCATGTGTTTGGTTTTCCCCATCACCTCCAGTAACTTCCCTGCGGTCATCGGTTGTCTGGCAGAGTGGTGCACTTTGGCCTGCAATGACTGGTGGGCAGGGGGTGAAGGTGGGCGGATGCGGGCACAGGGGTCTTTGGCTGTATTTCACTCAAGAGTTTCTGTTCTGCACACACTTCCTGTTTTCACAAGCTGCGAGCTCTCAATGGTGCTTGTTATCATAGCACCACTATGGTCTGCTTTTAGATAGCTGAAAAGAAGACATAAATGTCTGCACAGACACCCTAGATTCTATAGTGTTTTGATAAATGGACTGGAGATTTGGATAATAAGATGTTTTTTTCTTCATATAAATGCATTGCAAATCTTCATCACTTGGGGTTTATCACACTATTTTATGGCACCACCTTTAATGTTCAGTTGATGCAAGTATTTTCTCAGCAATAAAATAATAGCCTTTTACTGGACATCCTTGGTGAAAGCAAGTAGCCTATCCTTATGTATTTTTTTAATCCTTACTGAATGACTGGTGCTTTAAGAGACTTCCCCATGGACCCATAATCGTAATTCGCAGTGGCATCCAAAATTAGAGCTTCCTTAGGCCACTCTCTCACAGGAAGACACGTCTGACCGGTTTTTATTTAAAAATGAGGAAATAATGGGTTCAATTATTCAGCGCGTGATGTACATTTACACATCTCATATCACGTGATAACTGGTGTCGAATAACACTAGTAAAACATGGCTTGCTCTGCACGATATAGTTTATGTTTGGTCAGCTAACCTGTTTTATACTTTTACTGTCTTTGGTTTTATACAGTCCATTTTTGTCGACTCGCGTTACAACGCCTACATTGAAATACTGACTGTATCACGAGCCAATGGTATTCGACTATGGGCTCTGATTAAACATTTAATTGGTTAAACTACTAAATGTTTATGCCCCCTTCAGTCTCTAAACAAGACTCGGCACGTGAATGAACCGTGAACGACTCGGCGAAAAAGATTGAGTTAATGATTCAGTGATTCATTTATAACAGCTGTCCCCGCCTACTGTCGTAAATTGTGTAAGTTGTTGCAGAAAGGGTTACTACTAAACGAATCAGTGAATGAATCTTTTTTTGGTGAACAGGTTAAAATAAACTATTTTGGACTGCACGTGATACTACACATTTGAATTGGGTTTCAGTATTGAGTATCTTCTTATCTTACATGCAGTGAAACAGAATTTAGTGCAAAGGATTTCAAACGAATGCAGCATGTCGCAGTCGCACGCGTGGAGAAACAGACCTCAAGATGAGGAAGCCAGACGGTGATGTTCTGTGGAACACTTAGGGACCGTTACGAATGTTTCGGTCTGTTATGAAAAGTGCAAACATTTATTAAATGTTTACGATGAAAGTTCATTCAAAATCATAATATGTTTTTATGTAGGTCGTATTTTTAATGAAGGTCGTAAATCATTAAACAATTTGGATATTTTGTTATACTGTAACGTTATGCTTTCACACACTTTGTAACACTTAACGTTAACACACTTGGTCCATTTCTCTCTCAAAGAAGGATTTGTACGACACGCAGACGTTATTTATTATCAGTATTATGCCGTGCATGACAACAAGAGAGAGAGAACGAAAGTGAGCAAGAGAGGGCGAGAAAGAGGAAGAGAGCGAGAGACACACACAACTATGTCGATGATCCCTACGAGTTAGGAACGCGCCGCTCAACGCGCAGTGCAGACTGCCACTCTACCACCTCCAATCACTAAAGAATTATCAACACTTCTGTTATTTCAGACCGTTCAAATATTGGCGTCTTAAACGGTGACAGAAATTCACGCCACAGGAATATATCAATTTTCAATGTCAAAGTAAAGGAGCATCGCTGATTCTAAAGATGGAGAAATGAACCACCGGTGAGGCTTAAAGGTAAGTTCACGCTGTCATATTTTCTTTCATGTTTCCCATCACGAGAGTATGAAACGAGGCTTATTCGTGGTGGCTCACGCAAAATGTGTTGACACCTGCCATTTTAAAATGCACCATAAATAATGTGATTTTTTTGGTCGCTACGACATGTACAGCGTATTTTATCTACAGATTCGGAGTGCAAAATAGAGTAACGTTATACAATTTGTGAAATTGTTGTGTTGATGTGAGATGCGCCACGTTTCCTCGGATGTTGGCCCTCCGACCGGCTTTGTAACCCTAGACAGTCCGACAATTCATCACAGAGCTGCAGTGTGCCACAGACATATGCACAGCGTATATGATATTAGATATTGATTAATATGATATAATATAACATCTCGTATGAGGACCATCAATAGTTATTTTTATGATTACATGCATTTTAAATTTGCTTTTAGTTTATTTTTATATTGTCATTGATCATGTAAAGTATCACTGTTGTATTGTAGTGCGTATATAAACTAATGCATGCATATAAATGAACTGTGTGTTTACAAAATATTATGTTGACTGTATTTAGTACATACTCCAGTATGCACTGTTTTCTTTTTCTAAAGCAGATCATTGGGTTCATACATACCATGGCACAGAGGTCTTTAGCATACCTATTATGTTAAAATATATATTGTGAGAAGAGAAAAAGTATAAATACTGCAAATTAAGAAATTATAAACTTGGAACAAAAGCCTTAACAAATATATATTTTAAATTAAATGCAAGTCTCTTATGCTGCATATTTAAATATTTTGCAGTGCAGTATATTCACAGTATAATCATTGTATTTCTTGAGGTATAGTTTTACAGAAACAATTGCGTGCCATTAGATTTTTTTTATTTAATATGACTGCTCTTACGCAATGGATTGCTACTAATCATGATAAATTGATATTAAACATTATCAGTATTATATAATATTTTTCAGTGAGCATGTGCTACACATTTACAAGCAAAGTGTCTTAATAATTATTTATTATGCAGCATATGTTACATGCTTTCTCTCTTCTCACTAAATATTAATTAAGCGTCTTGAGGTCACTCCCTGCCTCTGTGCAACTGGTTCAGTGGGTTGTAACAGCTAGTAAACATTTCATTTATGTTCAGTTTTTGTCTGACTTGATCTGTGCTAAAGTGCCTATCTGTGTTCAGCAGTGGGGTCAGCTGTAGATGAGTTTCCTGCACCATGCCGCCGGGGGTCTATGGCATGCTGGATATGTTGGAGGGGGAGGGTCGGCAACAGGTCAATATGGAGTTCCTCCTCCCCACGGGTATCTACCTCAACTTTCCCGTAGTATACAGTGACACCATTAGTGCCATCAAGAAGGTGAGAAGGAGACCTTCTGATTACATGTAAACACTAAAAATTCAAGTTTGTAGACATTGAAGAAATAGAACATCATGCATAGTTGACAAATAACATGGACTTTTTAAATGAACATCAAGATTTTAGGTTAAAAAAGGACAGAAACACCAGAAATATACAACTTCTAAAGTCTTTCGATACATTAAATAACAAAATTTAAATCATTATTCATTAAACGCCCCTTGGTAAGTTCATGAGACCTAGCAACGTCAAATTTGTGAACAAATCTTTTTTATGAATCATTTGATTCGGTTTACAAATTGGTCTGAATGTTTCATGAGGGTGAGTAAATGTTGAATAACTTAACAAGAGCTCATAAAACGGCATCAATAATAATTAAAATAACACATAATATTAATTTAAAAAAAGGAAAATGCTGTTTAAATATTTTTAGTTTGTTTAAGTGTAACATGTAACTCTGCAGGAAAATTCAAGTACACAAAGTATTTGATTAAACAAATGAGTCACACAATAATGTAATCAATATGCTTAGTAAAACTCAAGTTTAGCTCCTCTCTGCTGAACAGACTGTTTCTGTGCTGGTTACTGCTGGTTTAGCTGGTAGACCGCTATAGGCATGATGTTTGCCATCCTGAAATGCTTGGTTTTTCTTGTGAAGCTGGTTTAATAAGTAAGTATTGCTGGTTAAGCTGGTCAGGGTATCTGCCAGTGCTAGTATCACATGCTGGGTTACATCATTCAAAACACAGCATATGCTGCTATCAGATTCTCTGCAATAAAATGATTGGAACCGACTGTAGTCAAACCAATTGAACGCATTATATCTTGATTTGTGTCTTAGATGGTGTGGAAGAATGCCAAGAACGAGCCTCTGTTCAGTGCCCTAAGTGACCCAGATGCCTACGTCTTTACCTGCATCAACATGACCGCAGAGCGGGAGGAGCTGGAAGACGAGCAGCGTCGCCTGTGTGATGTTCGGCCGTTTATGCCCATTCTCAGGCTGGTGGCCCGGGAAGGAGACCGAGTCGAGAAGCTCATCAACACCCAGATCAGTCTGCTTATAGGGAAAGGTTTGTGTCACACTGGTCCTCAGATGAACTCAGAGCTGTATGGGCGGCTCACAATGGAAGCAGCATTGCATTTACTCAGCACTGCAGCAGAATGATGTGGTTTTGGCAGCTGTCCAGCAATTAAGAAGAATTTATGCTATGAGCGTGAGAGGCTGATTTGGAAAATTTGTTTTTTAAAGATGTCTTGGTTTCGATTATTTCCCAGTTTGTATTTTTTTATCATAGGAAATCATTTTGAGAATGAGGACGTGCCACACAATCTGTGCATGTTGCCTTCTGCCTAATTCGACTAGCTTCTACCAAGTGTTAGATGAATTTGCGCCAAAATACCATAGAGTTGAATTGGTATCGGTGCCAACAAAAGTTATGGGAAGTATTTTCTTCTCTCTTTTAAAAGTCATTCTTTATTTTTCTTTGCTAAATACATTATACAGGGATTGTACGGTTCGTTGGGTTTTGTTATTTGCATTTAGCATTGTTCTTCCCTGGTGTTTTTTCTACAAAACCTTGCAGAACAGATTTGTAGTTTTTTTTTTTTTTTTCACAGAGAGGTCTCACTATATGGTAGTTTTATTATTTGTTGGACTTAAAGGGTTAGTTCACCCAAAAATGAAATTTCTTTCATTAATGACTCCCCCCAATGTCGTTCCACACCCGTAAGACCTCTATTCATCCTTGGAACACAGTTTAAGATCTTTTAGATTTAGTCCAAGGGCTTTCTGTCCTTTGAATGTAAGTGTATGTCCACTTGCTGTCCACGTCCAGAAGGTAATGAAAACATCATCAAAGTAGTCCATATGTGACATCAGTTGGTTAGTTAGACTCTTTTGAAGCTTTGACAATACATGTTGGTCCAAAAATAACAAAAAATACGACTTTATTCAGCATTGTCTTCTCTTCCGTGTTCCTCAAATAAAAGATTCAAACGGTCATGAATCAGCAGATTGATTCATGATTCGGATCGCCAGTGTCACATGATTTCAGCAGTTTGCCAGTTTGACTCGCGATCTGAATCATGAATCAATATGCTGATTCATGACCTTTTGAAGAGAAGACAATGCTGAATAAAGTCATAGTTTTTGCAATTTTTTTGACAAAAATGTATTTTGTTGTACAAAATGTACAATGCTTCAAGATATTCTAATTAACCAACTGATGTCGTCACATATGGACTACTTTGATAATGTTTTCATTACCTTTCTGGACATGGACAGCAAAGTGTACATACACATACATTCAAAGGACAAGCACTCGGACTAAATCTAAAAGATCTTAAACTGTGTTCTGAGGATGAACGGAGGTCTTACGGGTGTGGAACGACATTGGGGGGAGTCATTAATGAAATAAATTTCATTTTTGGGTGAACTAAGCCTTTAATCTCGGAATTCAAAATCAAATGTGGACAGCACCGTTTTAGCATTCTAACTTTCACTTTATTCTAACTGGTTAAAAATCTCATCTCCACAGGTCATCATGAATTTGACTCCCAAAAGAACCACGAGGTGAATGAATTCCGAACAAAAATGCGGACGTTTTGTGAGGAGCGTGCTCAGGTGCGCCAGATGTTGCCATGGTATCAGTGGATGGAGTACAACTTCCCATGTGACTTGGAGCCGTGCACTATAGTCGCACAATCTGGGAAGTCACGCAGTGTCAAAAAGATCCTTGTCAATGTGAAGTTTGAGGGCAGTGAGGTGAGCGCCATATTCATATATAATTCTTTTATGCTACAATTTAACCTTTTTAATAATTCATTACTTCTTTATAATGCTTCTTTCTGTTTGTGTTGATAATGTAAAATTGAGCATGTTATGTAGCCGTTGACAATTTAATCCCCACATGCAAAACATGCAGAAATCTAATTTTAGACTGACATATTTTCTGCCATTGATTTCACAAATCGTAACAATCAGGAGACGTTTGACACGGTGATTATGTCACTGCAGCATCTGCATGCACACATGGGTCTCGCTGACCCAGTTTTCCAAATTGAGGCCTTTGATAGTATTTAAATGTGTTGTGTTGCCTGTCAATCCCCCACCCACTCAACGTGAATGTTATGTACCTATGATCTTTAACTTTGTAATGAGTCTGAACTGTAGCGTACAAAAACTCCAGCAACACTTGTTTTTATAATGCATGACATGGATCAAAAGCCAGACTGTTTCGACATCGCATTTGCAGAGAAAAACAATTGCATTATGAGTAATTAATTGCACTATTGTGAGTGCACATCACTCTATGTGCACCAGTGATTATGAGGGTGTTTTGTTCATTTTTACTATATCAAGAGCATGTTTTTTCCGACTTTTTTGAACCAGGGACCTATTTCATAACACAAACTGTTCAAAGACCCTAGATAAGTCACTGTTACCATGGAAATGAGAATCATGGCTACCATGACCACCCACTCCGATAAAAACATAAAGTCTCCCCACACTCTCAATCAGCTTGGCAGTCCTGCAATCCCAGTTTTTTTTTATTGTGTATATTAAAGCAATAGTTCACCCAAAAACCCAAACCTGTATGAGTTTCTTTTTTTTTTGTTGAACTCAAAATAAGGTATTTTAAAGAATGTTGATGACCAGACAGTTGATGGTAGCCTTTGACTTCCATAGTATTCTTTTTTCCTACTATGGAAGTCATTGGCTATTGTCAACTGTTTTATTACTGATGTTTTTCAAAATATCCTCTTTTGCTCAACAGAAGAAAGAAACTCTCACTAGTTAGGAACAACGTGAGGATAATTATGCTGTAATTTTTGGGTGAACTTTCTCTTTAAGATGCAATTTTTTTTTTTTATTAAAGTTTTTAAAAGTTTGGGGTTGTAAAGTCTCTTATGCTCTTTATGTTGGTATTATCTCTTAAGTCTGCATTATTTAATCAAAATACAGTTAAATAGTAAATTATTATTACAATTTAAAATATCTGTTTTCTATTGTAATATATTTAAAAATGTAATTTATTCCTGTGATGGCAAAACTAATTTTTCAGAATTATTACTCCAGTCTTAAGTGTCACATGATCCTTCAGAAATCATTCTAATGTAGTCTAATCATTCTTATAGTAACTGTTGTGCTGCTTAATTTTTTGTGTGTAAACTAATTTAATGCAATCCTTGCTGAATAAAAATTGTATGCATTTTTTTAAATCAATTTATGATAAATTATCCATTTAGAGTTTTTTGACCTGCTGGTTATGAAATGGAATCCAGTCTGAGAACTGCTCAATATATCTTCTAATTGCCTTTCATATTTTTAATACATAGGAGAGCTTTGTTCTCCAGCAAGATCCACAGGACCTGCCGATGGTTCTGAAACGAAACGCCCTGAGAAAGAAATCCACCGTGTTCCGATCGGCAAAACAGGAGAAGCCAGAAGACTACACTCTGCAGGTTAACGGGAGATTGGAGTTCATTTATGGAACATATCCACTCTACCAGTTTAAAGTAAGTCTTTGAAAATCAACAACATCTTCTCGACTTCACAGTTGCATTGTTTTAAATATTCACCTGAAAGCACCACACTTTCAGACTCCAGCCATTCGTAACTTCTTACTTAAATTTGAATGTAAAGTCCAAACTAGAGGCTAAGTAACTACTAGCTAGTTTGTAACTAACTCTGTTCTTTATTCAGTTTTGCACCATTTTGCACCAGGTTGCACCATTTGTAGTTGTATAAGAATGTAGCTAGTAGGACGTATGCTCTCCGTAAAACAGGGTTCCCACTCATCCTGGAAATCCTGGAACATTTATGATAAATTTTCTAGTCCTGGAAAACACATGAAAAATGAGAGAAAATGGAAAATATTGCTGTTGTCCTGGAACTTTGTTTTTTTCTTTAGCTGAGTACAAAGGGTTTATTACTGGCCCAAACAATTACCTGCAGAAAGTGTGATGTTCAGGAATGAGTTTTGACACGTGCGAGTAGTGAATGATGATGATAAGTCTTGTGTTGCCACTTGCAGCAAGTAGCTAATGTTATTAACAGCTCAAATGTATGCAGTTATTGTTAACTGGTAAGCAGCTACCTAAACACATACAGCTCTGAAAAAAATTAAGAGGCCACTTAACATTGATTTCTTAGTGTTAAGTGGTCTCCATTTTTTCCAGAGCTGTAATTTTGATATAAACTTGCAGTTGTGAGTTATAAATAAGAATTGCGTGATAGAATAAACTCGCAATTGTGTTATAATGTCAGAATTGTTTGATAAACTTACAATTGCATGTGATAAAGCCAGAATTGCAAGATATAAACTCACAATTGTGAATTATAGTGTCTATAAAGTGACAGAGTGGCAATCTACCTGTCACTCAAGTGGCCTCACCCTTAATTATGCAGAACTTTAATAAATTCTATATTTTTCTATAAAAAAATCTGCTAGAGTTGGCCATTTTAACATGGGGAGATACAGATTTGACTCCCTTTTGGAGCCTGTCTCTTATCGGCCAGTTGATGAATTGCAGTTTTAATCACTTTTGTGTTGGCTGCTGCTTGGGCGCAATGCAAAAATATTGAGTAGTGAGTAATTTGTAATTTTCTGCCCATTTACGACCCAGACAAGCACAAAACTCATCTCTCACTGATGCCTGCTTTAGGTCTTTTTATACCTTGTCATTTATTGTTTTGCGAGTCTTATTCCATTTTGCTGCAATGTAAGTTTTGTCAAGCTCTTCAGAGGCCTTGATTTGAATATATAGTAGGACTTCACAGCTCTGAAACAGTTGTTGATTTAGAAACTGCTTGTACCTGCAAAGATGAGTCATACATCTCTACCAGCCTTCAAAACATCAACTACATTGAGGATAATGTGATTTCAGCTGCATTATGCTACCTAAATGAACAGGCCGCAGGATCTGACGATGATTAGTCCAGGAGTACTGGATCTGGTCCAGTCTTTATAGTCTACATTTTGGAAAACAGGAACTGATAAAACCATCTGTACCTCGGCTACCATTTCCGCCCCTTGTCATCTATCTATGTGTGTCTGTTCACAAAAAAAAAAAGAAAACACATTAATCTTGTGCTCTACCTCAATAATTTTTTATTTAAGAATATTTGCCATTTTATTGATTGTGAAAGTGGAGACATGACAAGAAATTATATATATTGTTTTATCTTTATTTTATGTTCTCTCTTTTTTTTTCTCGCAGTATATTTTTGCTTGTTTGCACGGAGGTCTTACCCCACACCTGACTGTGGTGCATCATTCAGCCATCATCAAGTACCAGGAGGAACAGGGTGGCCTAAGTAACCAGGTATCCAGAAGCCGCGCTCAGTCCAAACCACCCCCACTGCCTCTGAAAAGGGTGAGAAGGCACTTTTACACCGGAACACCATCTGTTATTAACAGGGGAACTACTTATCACATTTCTTCTTGTAGATTGTGTTGTAGACTTCAACCTCGGTGAACTCGATTTGCAATGCGACATACTTGCAATAATTTACCCATGGTGACTTTTTGGCAGTCTGTGACCCGTTTCATGGAAGTGCTTTGAATTAATGAGATGGAGCATACATTTTTTTCTGTCCTAGTTGTATAGGCTTCTGGAATTAAAAATAAAATAAAAATTAAATGTATCAACTCTACTAGTTTAATGAATATTTTATTAGCATGACTGTAGCTCAGCTGTTATTAAAACAAGCTACATTTTTACATTTTTATGGCAATTTGTAACTATTTAGTATTTTTGATTTTGGCGAATTGGTGGCTAATTGTTATAAATTTGTGCAATCTCATTCATATGTGTTTTAATATGATCTAAATCTACTGCCCTACTGACAGTTACGTGTAAATCACATCATACAAATTCTTAATGGCACCTTGTAAGATTATTTATAACATTAGATGTGAAGGGTCACAAAACGCTTCATTGATCATTTTTGTCATGTTGTTTTGGGAACTATGATTCTTTGTTAAGCAATGAAACATTAAGCAATGACCACTAATTCATTTGAGTGACTGCACAGACATCATTTAATTAATTAATATAAGATTTGTATTAGATTTAGTGTAAATGTATAAGCTTTGTGTAAACTAATACATTTGATGCAGTCATTTTAATGGAGAACTTGTTCTTGTGGCAAATAAATTCTTTGGTTGTACAAAATAAATTGTAGCCTTTATTATTCGAGTTATGTATTTATTAAGATATTACCCTCCAAAATAGCTTTAATATAGTCTACAATTTGTCAGCAGTTTGTAGCGTAGCTAACAATTTAATTTGCTATCTTTCAAATCAATCAATCTTCAAATCAACTTCCCTAACACTACTAAGGTGGTGCGTTTTTTCCTGTGGTTGCCTGATGTATATGATATTCTGATATTAGATAAAAGAGTGATACTGAGCCAAATTCACTGCTTGGTTTACATTTGCAACATTGGATTCACACACATGTTAGTTCCTCCTTTAGTTTGGTTTTGTTTTCTCTGTAACTGTCAAGCACGCTCAAATGCGTGCACAGACGTACTCCCACACTCACTTTTTTAGTCTGCAATGTAAATACAAAGATATGACGAAGATAATATGTTTAAAATGTAACGTATATATATTTTCTTCTCAACAGCAAAACACATCTTCCCTGTGGTCCATCCAGGAGCCTTTCTATATATACCTTCTACAGGGTAGCCGAGTTAATGCGGATGAGGGCATGAAGGTAAAACTATTTTTGTTTGTTTGTTTGATTGTTTGTCTGCATTTGTATATTGTTGGTTGGTCATGCATTATGTTGTTTAGCGTCTCAACTGTGGCAGGTAGTGAGGGGTGAAATCATGAACACTGTGGTCATGTGACCCTGACCACATATTTCCCATAATTCATCAGAAGCGGTTAAGTGAAACATCAAAACAGGAAGTGGGGAGTGACTATCTGGCTTTACGGCTCTCTCTCTTGGGCCTAGATTCTTAGAAAAGGCCAGCACTGTTGCTTATGTTTACCACTTGCATCTCCTTTTTGCTTGTTAGAGAAGGCAACAGACATTGGCCGGTTGTTTCTATTTAAAAAAATTCATGAGAAATGCATGTAGGCTGATTTTCAACGAAGTACGATTATTGAAGTTGTGCACAATGTTAAATGTATTTGCATGACAAAGCATATTACCATTGCACATGTTGTAATTTGTCTTCAAAGCAAATTAAGAAATAATTTCTGTCTTTCATCAATTTATGAATAAAATATAAAAAAGTTTATGAATATTTTTAAAAAAATTCTGATTAAAAATTGCGTTTAACGTTCATCTTGAACTTTGTTATAGTTGCGTTTGGTCGCTTAAATTACCATAATTTTATTTTGTTCATTGTTTTAATAAAACAGCTCTGAATTTCTATTTATAAATCTCACTTTACCTTATTAAAACTGTAGGCTAACACAGCATTGTTTTCTTGGTGAAATAACGGCCGTTCAGTGGCTGTTATGAGACATTTCTGAAGTAAACTAGCTCAATATTACAATATCATATTAATAAACGCTGGATGACTTGTGTTGCTAAATGGCATGCAATTAATTTTTTTAATATAGCCCATTATATGGCAGAGAAAATGCTGTATTATTGTTCCTACAAATAAAGCTTTTTCTGATTATGCTATGTTAGCCACTTGACAAAATAGTGTTGTCTCTGATGCAAGTAACAAATGTGTTACTCGCAGTAAATTAAGAACCAGATTCAAACAGTAATACTAACTGTTTTAAGCTATATAACAATGTTTAGTAAAATTATTCGATAAAAGTATCCAAACAGTTGCTCATCTGTCTAATAAAACGCATTATGTATTAAAGCATCTTTTGTTTCAGTGGTTGCTATCGAAGTTCAATTAAACGCAGATATGACGTTATTGACAGCTACACTAAATAGCTGATTTCTCTGGATTTAAACATTTGAGATAATGTAATTGTTCTACTGTTTTTTTGAACTGAATTGAAACTGAATTGAATTGCACAAGCCTTTTAAAGGAAGCATTTACACAATTTATTTGTGTTCTGCTGTAGGAAGTTAGTTTCTGTAATTTGTATGGGTATCTTAAAGCCTGTACTACAAAAAAATCTGTTAAATATATCCATTATTATTGCTTACAAAAATATACAGTTTAACTTGTTAACCTATTCTCTCGCTATATTTGGAAGGTTGTCACAATGGGAATAACTATTAAAATGTGCGACAGCTTGACCCAACCAGAATTTTTATTTATTTCTTTGGTTATTTGTTTACCCAACATCTGCGTATATTACAAATATGGTTATATTATAAAGTTAAAGTTTGGAGTTCACAAATGTTCAATTATTATTAAGTATAAATTATAGCTTATCAAAGATTTGAACTAGTTTTTTCAATCAAACAAACAAACAAACAAACAAACAAACAAACAAACAAACGAACGAAACCACTGCTGGAGAAAACATATTCCTTGTGACAACTGACCTGTGTAACAAGTTGCTCTCCTTAACTTGCTTTTCCTGCCAGACACTCATGTACTTCCTCATAACTCATTACATTCATTCATACATTCTTTCATTTTAAAAAAAGAAATGAAAGTAGGTTCCCTTTCCTTAAAACTGTACTCTTTAAGGCAGATTTGAGACTAATTTCTGCAATCATTATCTTTCTCTCAGCTGGTGGTTCAGGCTGGCCTCTTCCATGGCAGCGAGCTCCTGTGCAAAGTGGTGACCAGTAATGAGGTCAGTGTTTGCTCCGAACCTGTATGGGACCAGAAATTAGTGTTCGACATCAGCGTGAGTGACCTGCCTCGTATGAGCCGCCTCTGCTTTGCCCTCTATGGCGTCATCGAGAAGACCAAGAAGCGCCCTACCAAAAAGAAAAACAAAAGAGCGGTACGTTTGTTCATTTCAATAGAAAACAAGTCACTCAGTCACAACAGGCTGTCTGACGAGAGATGAGACACCTTACAGATGCTATACTTGGAGTGGTAGACTTGCATGGATAGCGAACACATTCACAGTGAATGTTGTTTCCAAGTCAAATACACATACAGATCATTGCTAGTATAATCAGTATGATGCAATCCTTTTTAAACCCTGATGGCAGGATGTCGTGGTCTATTGCCTACTTAAAGGGATACTTCACTCAAAAATGAAAATTTTCATTATTTACTTCAAACCTGTATGAGTTTCTTTTTTTGTCAGAAAACTATTTAAGGGGGATTTAAGTAGATAATGACACATTTGTCATGTTTGGTGAACTATCCCTTTAATGTGAGTAACCCAAATTAGTTGTCAAATCAGAAATCATCAGCCCGTCTGTTCCTAGCCCGGTCTCTGAAATATAGCGTGCATTGACAAATGAAGGTACGATGTTGAAATTCCCAGGTGTGTGTGTGTGTGTGTGTGTGTGTGTGTGTGTGTGTGTGTGTGTGTGTGTGTGTGTGTGTGTGTGTGTGTGTGTGTGTGTGTGTGTGTGTGTGTGTGTGTGTGTGTGTGTGTGTGTGTGTGTGTGTGTGTGTATGGTGGGCTGCCGTGGCTCAACGCCAACGCATCCACTTCTGCTTTCAGTGTAACTTCTCTTTCAGCGAACTAGAGAAGAAGTCTGCATGGTTGTGAGACATAAAAAAAAAATGCCACCTTCATTGTTCACGGAAACCCATGTTTGGCTGTACCCGTGTGTTATGTTTGGTTGTTGAATCTTATGGCTTTGAAATGTATGTATCAACAATTTGTATAATTATTTAACTATATAATTCGACAAAATATTTACTTGTAGATAGGATAGGGTTATAGAAATAATAATTATTTTACAAAATTATATTTTAAATTATACTACAATTTATTATGAATTATAAATGAATGCGATTTTATTATAACAAAAATTTCTTCAGAACTACACTTAAGAGTTTAAAATTGTATTTATATACCGGTATGTTGTGTTTGTGTGTGTAGATGTAGGCAATATTGATTTAAATTTTTTGGTTTCATTCATTATTTTTAAGATTTCGACTAAATAATGTAGATGTTGGATTTCAATGATCTTTATTTTATAAATTATTTAATCAAATTCAAATTTACCTAAATAATTTATAAATAATCTGCAAACTTTTTTGTTAAACAAACTTGTTAAAATGGGCAGCTATTTGCAGCAAACCTTTATTTATTTATTTGACCATATTACTTTTTCCCAAATATATATACAATTTTTTGATTTATTAAGAAATTATTTATGACAGACCCCTTCTAAAAATTCTTTAGTGAATGCAGAAATATCTGTCTGCACTAATAGCAGCACTGAACTTGACAATGGAGTATACTTAGAGTCATACACAAGATTTGTTTTATTAGTATATCAGTAATCACTGCTGCTGTGCTGTGGCTGGAACATTTGGTTCTGCTAAATTATCACCTCCCACAACTGAAACATTAGTGTAGTGTTGTTTAGATGACAATGTCACCTCCCACATAAAATGACTATTGTGTTAAGTGCAATGTCAATATGGTGAATTTACCTACAAATCACCCCTTTTTCCACAGGACTGCCCATTGGCTTGGGTTAACACTATGGTGTTTGACTACAAGGACCAGCTAAAGACTGGAGAATTTTCCATGTCCACGTGGCCATCAGTACCAGGTACTTTAAAATGCCCCAGGTACATGCTATTTACAGCTTCTTCTTTTGGTATGACCTTCAATCCCCAAGATATTTTAGGGATTCTGCAGTACAGAGTCACATGTGTGTGATTATATAGTATTGCAGACTACGTCCCCCTATTTTTAATAGTTCTTTTTGGTTTAGGGACCTCAGTTTTAGTCTAAACAGGTCAATGACTTTATTTTCAGATGATAAGGGTGACTTATTGAATCCTATGGGCACCGTGGAGAAAAATCCAAACATCGACAGCACAGCTGGTCTCCTGATTCGCTTTCCCAACATCAGACCACACCCCCTGTATTACCCTCCAATCGAAAAGGTGCTTTTTGTGGTTCTCCTTAATGTTTGTGTTCTTCTTGTAATGTCTTATGTAATATGTGTACTTTTATGAAAATGGTGTATGAATGCTCAGTCATAATCTTCCTATTGTTTTTAGCTAAATGAACTGGGTCTGAATGGTGAAAAAGTTGTTGCTACAAAAGAAGAGGTGAGAAATTGCATTCATTGGTCTGTTCAGAGGCGAATCAAACAGATAGATCAGTCATGCACAAAATGGAAATGGTTAATACATTAGGCCCTTTATGTCTACAGCACTGTTAAGAGGAGATGTGGTTTGCTGAAGCATTGAACATTTTCCAATGATTTATTCATATCGCTATAGATGCTAAAACTACTTTAGTAGTCTTTAATCTCTAACGAAATTGACTGTTTTCTTTTAGAACCTGAAACTGAGAGAGATTGTTGACAATAAAAACTACACAGAGTTCTTTGAAGACGAAAAGGAGCTTCTGTGGAAGTTACGTTTTGAAGTGAGGCAGCGATACCCGGAGAGCCTCTCCAAACTACTTCTCATCACCAAGTGGAACAAACATGAGGATGTGGCTCAGGTAAGATGAACCACTGGTTCCCTGGGATATGATTCTTTTCAGGCAGTGAAAAATAGAAATTTTCAAGGTGTACCATATATAAGTTTTTATATGTTTTTATTTGAGTCATTTAGACATTTAATCTTCGGTAAAGAAGTACTGCAAAAAAGCTAAACCAAAAAAAAAAAAGCTAAACAAAATAATTTTCATAATCATAAAAATATAAATAAACAAGAATTTTAAACCAATCGGCCATTTATTTCTAAAGCACAATAAAAGTTGATGTCATCATTGATAAAAAAAAAAAAAAGCTCATTGTTGAAAAAAAGGAAAAGTACTTCCAAATTAAATTACATTAAAAACACTTCTTAAAGATAACACTGGGGGGATACAATCTATTTGGTGCCTCGGGATTGATTTGCTATTTCTTTACCACCACCCAGAATGCTTTTTTTTCTAACTTCATGGTTTGAGAGGCTTTTGTACACTCCCTCTGCATTTTTTTTCTTTTCTCAGATGGTTGGTTTGTTGAGGAAATGGCCAGAATTGCCAGCTCTACATGCTCTAGAACTTCTAGACTACAGTTTCCCCGACCCTCATGTCCGCTCCTTCACCATCCGCTGCCTCAGGAATTTGAGGTGGGTGGCACCGCCTCTCTAATCATCACCTTCTCTTGAGAGCTCTAAAAAAACTTGGGATATCTGTCTGCATGTCTCTGTCTTGCATACATGTCAAAATTGTAGAAAAAATTATCTTTATTCATATTGCTTTTAACATTTGTAGAGATATTCAAATGACCCTTCCAGGTGTAAATATTGCAACATTTTATATATAAAAGTATTACTTTTATATAATATACTTCACCCTAAAAAAAGTCCTCTCACTTAACTGATTTGTATTGTATTTTATTTTATATAGAAATATATGATCATAAAAAAGATGAAAGTGAAAAATAAACTGAACAATTTTCACAGACATTTGACAAACAGTAATAGAATGGAATAGTCCCTGAACTCTTTTCACGCCGGTGTTTAAAAAAAGTTTAGGTTTTTATAATTTTCACAAAAATGTAATGACCCATAGAATATTTTGTTGTATGAATATCTGAGATGGCTTAAATTTAAAGGCCACCTATTGTGCAAAATTCACTTTTACATGGTGTTTGAACATAAATGTGTGTTTGCAGGGTGTATACACAACCATCCCGCTTATAATGATAACAATCCACCCAGTGCTTTTTTTATCCACATAAATCATAAGCACCGTCTCAGAACAAGCCAGATTCTGGGCAAAGTGACATTACTTTGCACAGGCCCCTCCCATGACTCCCATGTCATTTCAGCATAGGCCTTGAATGAGGGTTCGCTTATGTCTGTGCAAATCATTTCACTCCAGACTGCCTTGTGGATGATAAACAATACAAGTCAGGCTTTGCTAAAAAGTTGTTATTCAAGGATGGATCTGTACCAACTGTTTGTCATCCAGCTTACAGTATCTGGAGTGATAGGCCTCCTTGTCACGGCAGTAATGAAAGGGAGAGTGCACACTTTATTACGCTTCATCTTTTGTGTGAAGCCCGCCACGCGCCCTCCCAGGATTCTCTCACTTTTAAAAAATCACACAAGGCTTCAAGGGGATCGCACACCGGACGCAAAGCTCAGCATCGGGCGTGCACATTATATAGGCCTACGCGCAAGCTCAGCTTTGAATCCACTTCTGACAGGAAGAGCTGCACGCTGTGTGCATCTTGTAACACATGGTGAAATCAGTACATTGGCGCTCTGTGGTGCGGCAGGATTTTGAACAACTTCCTGATTTGCCGCGGACAGGCACCGAATGCTGCCGCCGGTGTGTGTACACTCATTGAAAATAATGTGTTCGAATTTTAAAGACGTGGCACGGTGCTGTAATTAGTTTTGTATGACCTGACAATAAATGTGTAGGCCTATATAATGTTATATGCTAAACTGATTTTATTTCGGGTGCGGGTCGGGTGTCGGTTCTATTTTAAGCAGGTTGGGTCAGGTTGGTTGCGGATTTTAATTAGTGTTCCATGTCAAAAAACGGGTCGGATGCGGTTCAACGCACCGCGGGTGCCGATTTACAAAATTGGACCCGTGCAGGACTCTGACCGGTATTACTGGTGTTGTCACGCACCGATAAAACGGTGGGAAAACACAGCTATTTAGAGTTTCTCTTCTGACATTTTCATTCCATGGGATGAGATTGTTCTGACACCAAGCACATGCTCTTGAAGCTCCGCCCTCTTCTCGCCCTCTTAACATGCTGTACAAAATGATCTATGGGGTATTTTGAGCTAAAACTTCACATACACACTTTGGGGACACATTTACATCTTGTAAAAAAAGCATAATAGGTGCCCTTTAAAATTAATGTTTTTCTTTTTCAACAGGGATAATGAGCTCTTTCAGTACCTCTTGCAACTGGTTCAGGTTCTGAAGTATGAATCCTACCTAGATTGCGACTTGACCTGTTTCTTGCTGGAGAGAGCCTTGGCCAACAAGAAAATAGGTCACTTTTTGTTTTGGCACCTCAGGTATAAATTCATCTTCTTATAGTGCTCTTCAGCGATGCGCCCCCCATTCCTCTCCGTGTAATTTAGGCTTTGTTTTTTGCTTTCGCTAAAGGTCAGAAATGCATGTGCCCTCAGTCAGCTTGAGATTTGGACTTATTCTGGAGGCATACTGCCGCGGGTGCATCTATCACATTAAGATCTTGATGAAGCAGGTTTGTTGCACTCATTCTATATATTCTCTTGCACATGATTTCTTTTTAATTTTTTTGCATATGTGACCAGATGTAATGTTTTTTTGACACTCGGGCCCCAAACTTAACACTTGACTTGTTTTCTCAGTTACTCATTCTGGTAGTTGTCACTGCGTTGTGCCTTTTCTTGCAAGAAACAGCGCCTGTTCTTTCAAGCACATAAATATACATGTATAAATATAGTAAGGGGTACTGGAATACGTTTTTCTCTGTAGCAGCAGTTCCACAGTGACAGTGCTCAGAATTCATCTTCATTTGAATGTTTAATAATAGCCAAACCACTGGAAAGGAAGGGGAACTGTACTATGCTGCTCAAAGTTTGCAGCTGGTTTTACATGCCTTCTCATTATATTGATTATCACATTCCTGTTAAATGTCTGATGCTGTAATTCAGTCTTGTGATAGTCACCAAATTGAATGCATGTTCATATGAATATGCACAGTATATGCTTATTTTCTACTCTGTCTCCTTCAGAACGAGGCTCTGAATAAGATGAAGGCTCTCAATGACTTTGTAAAATCGGGCTGTCAGAAGGCGACCAGGATACAGACTACAGAGGACATGAAAGTGTGCATCAAACAGGACACATACATGGAAGCGCTCTCTGAGGTCGCTTCCCCTCTCAACCCAAGCATCATGCTGTGTGAACTCTGGTACCATTCACATTTTGTTCTGTATAAATATGTTGTATGTTAATAATGCAATATATATACTCGAATCTTATAATATAACATAACACTTTATTTTAGGGTTCAAAACTTGCTATTAACTAGTTGCTTATTAGCATGCATATTACTAGGATATTGGCTGTTTATTAGTACTTATAAAGCACATATTAATACTTATATACCTTATTAATACTTAATACCTTATTCTGCATGACCTTATTCTACATCCCTTAATCCTACCCAACACCTACACATAAATGCTACAAAAGCCTTGCTATAGCCTATTAATACGCTGTAAATTAGTAGTTTGAAGCAAAAGTTGTAGTTAATAGTGTGAATGTGTTCCCCATACTAGAGTGCTTATAATATAATATAATATAATATAATATAATATAATATAATATAATATAACATAATATAACATAATATAATATAATTTATACTGTGTTGAATGCTTAAATCTGATGAATGTTCTGAGGTATGCAATTATTTTCTGGGAAACGCACAGCGAACGTAGTTCCAGGCTGCTCTGGTGACCGCATTACAGTTCCATATCACTTCGCATAGTTAACTGATATTACAAGAGTTAAAAAAAATTAAAGCAACTTAAAGGCTATAAATGACATTTTTTTACTAGCTAGGTAATAACAGCGCTGTTTAGAGACGCACAGAGGTAGCCTAACTCACACAAGCACACAATATATTATCATCATATTATTATCATCACTATAGAGTATTGTTATTTTGTTGTCTTAAGAGATTTTTAGAGGTTGTTGCGTCATCTTAGCAAATTTAATGTCTCTGTTTATAGGGATAGTTCACCTAAAAGTTAAAATTCTGTCATCGTTTACTCACCCTCTAATTGTTCTAAACCTGTATAAGTTTCTTTCTTCTGTTGAACACAAATGTAGATTTTTTTCAAGAACACCCATTTCCGTACCCCTTTGGGTTCCATGGTATTTTTAATTTTTTTTCCATATTATACCAAAATATCTTCTTTTATGTTCAACAGAAGGAATAAACGTGTATGAGGGTGAGTAAATGATGACATAATTACATTTTTTT